>NC_066517.1:4619713-4836567 GCF_024679095.1 Eriocheir sinensis | reverse complement strand
GGGAAAAGAGGAAGGGACGGGGAACAGAGATGAGGGAAAAGGGATGTTAAACGACAGGGCAAAGGTGGCAAGGTTGAGCAGTGTGGGAGATGAGGAAGCTAGGCCTAGAGTAGAAAACAGGGAGATTAAGGACGACAGGGAAAGAGAGAGGGAAAGGCAAAAGAAGAAAGGACGGGGAACAGGGATGAGGGAAAAGGATGGTAAACGACAGGGCAATGTTAGCAGAGTAGAGCAGTGGGGGAGATAAGGAGACTAGGCCTATGAATTAAGACAAGATTAAAAAAGAGAGGGAAAGAGGGAGGAAAAGGTAACAGGGGATGGATATAGAACAGGGATGAGGGAGAGGCAAGGAGGAGATGAGGAAAAAGGGCGTGCAGATAACAAGTTGATTAAGGAAGAGACAGGAGATGGGGAACGAAAAGGTAACAGACATGCGTAATCGGAGTAGACTATTCAGAGTATGGCAGAAAGTACGAGTATAAAATGATCATTACTTTTTTCTCCTTCGTTGTTTGTTAAGCAGTTACAACGACTCTCCGGGGAATCCTAACGGCTGCCTTACATTAATAAACCCACACACATACTATTATTACACACACACACACACACACACACACACACACACACACACACACACACACACACACACACACACTGCAATTCAAAAATATCCTCAGGGTTAACTTCATGGGACTTAGTTAGTGAGATACGACAAAAGGAAGTTAAGAAAAAAGGGGCGTCTGAATTAAGGCTGTAAACTGATGGGCTTGTTCATCTCTGACGCTTTGGCTTCCTCGGACAGAACATACAGGAGGAGGAGGAGGAGGAGGAGGAGGAGGTGGCGAAAAACAACGATTGCCTGCATAACTTTCCACAGCGGCGGCAATTAATTTATAGTCAACTCGGCGTTATTTCCACATGGCAGCCTGCTTGCCTTTGTTTAGCGTGTGTGTGTGTGTGTGTGTGTGTGTGTGTGTGTGTGTGTGTGTGTGTGTGTGTGTGTTTATGTTGATTTTCTGAGGAGGTTTATAGCACCTACTAGGACTTCTCTCTCTCTCTCTCGCTTATTTTTTCTTCTGTTATTTTTTCTTAATTTTCTTTTTTTTCTTCCTTTTCTTCTTTTCTTCCTGTTCTTTTCTTCTTTTTTCTTCTCTAATTTTCCGTTTTTTTCGTTTTTTCTCTTTTTCTTCTTTTTCTTCTTTCTTCTGTTTTCTGTTTTCTGCTTTTTTTCTTCTCCCTCTCCCTCTCCCCCTCTCCTTCTCTCTCGGTGAAGCGGAAAACCTCAAGTCATTTCCAGCGTCTCTTACCTTATGAAATCAGGTCGCGAGGCTGCACCTTTATCGGACACAAGCCTTTAACTGCCACACCTGAGCTAGATTAAGTCCAGAATGCAAGATTGAGCCACTCCACCACAGCTTCCCCCTCACACCTGCCTACTCACCTTTGCTTACCTCAGTCAATATACGCCAAATTTTTCCCACCTGTCTGTCCTTCAAATTTTCGCTTCCAATCTATCCTTCCTACGTTTACTCTTATCAGTCACTATCTCTAACATTATCTTTTCGCACCTTGTTAATGTCGTGTCTAATTTATCTACCTGTTTTTATCTGGGCTTCCAATCATTGTTTTCTACGTATAGTCTTATCAATCCCTCCTTCCTTCAAGCTTACCTTTCTTAACCTTGTCACCATCTTTGCTAATATATCTACTTGTTTTTCTTATTCTAACTTTCTATCTGTCTTCCCTAGTTTTAATTATGCTAGCGTTCTATCTCTCTACCCTAGTTATTATGAATCTTCTTCTCCTTCCAACTCACTTTTTCCAGTCTTGTCAAATTCTTTCATAAATCGTCAAGCTGCGCAGGCCTTCTTATTCCGTCTTCTTGTATCTATTTCCTATTTAGAGCTTCATCCCCTCAATCCTCAATCTCTTCATTCTCTTCCTTCCCCCCTCCCTCCTCTTCATCTCTTTTCCTCCCATCTCTTCCTCCTCCTCTTCATCCCTCCTTTCAACATCTTCTTCGTCTCACCTCTTCATTCATCCCTATGTCCTCCTCCTACTCCTCCTCCTTCCCCTTCCCTTCCTCTCCTTCTTTTCCTCCCCATCTCTTTCTCCCTCTCTCTTCATCCCCTCCCTTCAACCTCTTCTCTTTGGCTCACCTCTTCCTCATCCCCTTATCTTCCTCTTCCTCCTCCTCCGTCCCCTTCCCTTCCTCTCCTTCTTTTCCTCCCCATCTCTTCCTCCCCCTCTCTTCACACCCTCCCTTCAACCTCTTCTCTTCGTCTCATCTCTTCCTCATCCCCTTCTCTTCCTCTTCCTCCTCCTTCTCTTCGACGTTCTTTTCTTCCCTTAACCTTGAAGGCCAGACTATGATAACTTCCTGATCCTCTTCCTAAATCATGTAAGATAATCTCCTTCCTGGTTGGCGAGCTTGCAACACATGTCCAATATTGACTCCCGCTTCCCCCCCCCTCATTTCATCACTACCTTCCCCGCAGTAAAAATTAAAAAAGTAAATATCTGCACTATATTAATACGAGAACCTGAATTAAGTGTGTATTTTTCATAGGCACATAACTTAGAGCGCTTCTGCAGGCAACACTCTCTCTCTCTCTCTCTCTCTCTCATCATATCTTGAAGCGTTCCTACAGGCATCTTTCCCTCTCCCATTCCCTCGCCTTTATCTCCCTCTTCCTCTCCCTCTTCCCCTCTCACATTCTCCCTCTCCCTTTCCTTCCCCCGTTCTCTACCTATCCCTCTTCCTCTCCCTTCCACACAGTCTCGAGGAAGTGACTTGATAAAGGGCTTTGCGTCGTCTGTTCTCTACTTTCCCAGGGTCATCCATCAAGGGAACGCTTCTTCGCGGCAGCCAAGCGTGTTTTGCTATTCGCCGCACGCGTCCCCAGACCTTCCTTTTGGCTGGCCGGGGAGCAGGTGCGGGGATGAGGCCGGAAGGCAGCATGGGGACGATGGAAAGGACGGAAAGCTGGCAAGGGATATGAAAGGACTTGAGGCTTTGCGGGGAGGAAGAGCGGACTAGGAGGAGGTTGTGTGGGGATGAAGTAAAGAAGGAAGAGGGGGCGAAGAGCTTGAGAATTGAGGAAAGATGAAAACTAGAGGGTTGAGAAGTGATGAGGAAGTAGAGTAGGGAAAATTGAATAAGAAAGCTGAGAAAAGATGACTAAAATAAATGAGAAATGAGAAAAGACAAAAATCTAGAAAGAAGACGGAAGATGAAATAGAGAAATAGGGAGCAATAGGGTGTCGAGGGAAGGGAAGATATGAAAAAGAAAGCTGAGAAAAGATGACTAAAATAAATGAGAAATGAGAAAAGACAAAAAATAGAGAGAAGATGGAAGATGAAATAGAGAAATAGGGAGCAATAGGGTTCAGAGGGAAGGGAAGATATGAAAAAGAAAGCTGAGAAACGATTAGCAAAATAATAAAGAACTGAGAAAAGAGAAAAATTAGGAAGATGAGAAAAGATGAAGAGGAGGAATAGGAAGCTAGAGGGTAAAAAAGAAGTGAAGAATTGATAAAACTGAGAAAACATGACTTGAATGATTGAGAATTGAGAAAAAATTAAAACTAAGAAGCTGAGATAAGATCGAAAAATACGGAGCTAAAGGATAAAAAATGGATGTAGACTTGATGAAAAAGAAAAAAAAAAAAACATTGTAGAAGTGAGAAAACATGAAAAATGAAAAGTGAGTCAGAGGGTGAAGTGACTGAAGAATTGAGGAAAACAAGAAGGCTGGGAAGAAATGATGAAAAAAAGAAGACTGGGGAGCAGCGTCAAGGTACAAAGAGACTGAAGAGGCGAATAATACGAGACATCTGGGAAATGAGAAAAGATGAAAAATAAAAAATAGGATGAAGGGAACGAAAAAACAGAAGAAAAAAAGAACACAATTGGGGAGGGGAGAAACAAATGTTGATAAATCGGTTTAAGGAGGAAAAAAATAAATAAATAAAACACGAAAGAATTAAGAAAAGAACTCGAAAACTGTGACAAGGGGAAAGAAAACAGAGAACCGGGAGCATCACAGAGAAAAAAAATCGCGAGGGGAAATGAAGCACAGAAAATGAGGGGGAGGAGGAGAAGACAGAGGTGGAGGAGGAGGAGGAGAAGGAGGAAGAGAGAGGGAGGAGGAGAGGGAACAGTCTGTACCTTACTTTTTCCAATCTGTGACTCTGAAGCTAACCAAATCATCTTGTTTGAGGGACTGACCCGACTCAGGACGCGAGGAGAGAAAGCTAAAACAAGGGATAGAGGAAGAGAATCAAGGTATGAGGATAACAAACAGCGAAGAGAGAGAGAGAGAGAAGGTGAAGAAGGATAGGAATAGAATGATAAAGGAAAAGGAAACAGTGAAGGGAAAGGGGAGATAAAGGAGGACAGAAGAGTGTAGGAAAAAGGGAGGAAGTAGACGAAATAAGATAACGAAGAGAGGAAGAGAGGAAGCTAAAACAAAAAGATAGGAAGTACGAATCAGAAAAGGAGAAAAAGAAAACCGAAAATAGAACGGGAAGAGGAGAGAAAGAAGGGCTAGAAAATACAGATGAAGGAAAACAAGACCCATAAGAGAAATGAGAGAAAGGAGAGCAAGAAGAGAGAAATGAAGGATAATAAGAAGGGAGAGAGGAGAGAAAAGGGGAACAGTAGAGAAAGAGGAAAGAAAACAAAATCAAGATGTAGGAAGAAAGGTTGCAGTAGACAAAGCAAGGAAACGAAGGGAAGAGATAAAGACGAAACAAAGGACAGACAAAGTGAACCAGGACATAAAGAAAACAAAACCGAAAAGATGATGAGGAGGTGAAGAAAGACCCAAAAAGACGAGAGGAAAAAGTACCATAAGAGAAAGATGAAGGAAAAGAAGAACGAGAAGAGTTAGAGGAAAGAAGGGAGGACTAAAAGAGAAAGAGGAAAGAAAACAGAAGTTGAGGTGCAGAAAGGAGGGGAGGAGTTGATAACGCAAGTCAACGAAGAAAGGAAGAGAGGAAAATAAAACAAGGGGTAGAAAGAGGGAATCAGAGTGTAAAGAAAACAAAAGCTATGCCAGAAAGAGGAGAGGAAGATAGACAAGAAGAGAGAGAGGAAGGAAAACAGAAGTCGAGGTGCTGAATGGAGGGGCGGAGAAGATAAAGCTAATAAAAGGAGGAGCGCGCAAAATAGAATACAAAGGAACAATAGCAACTAGGGGATGAACTTGGTGAGGAAACAAAGAAAAATAGACAAAAAGAAGAGAAGAAAAGAAGAAAAATGAAGAACACACATACACTAGGGAATAAACTTGGTGAGGAAACGAAAGAAAAATAGAAGAAAGAAGAGAAGAAAAGAAGAAAAAGAAGAAAATGAGGAAAACAACCACTAGTGACTGATAAACACGACGCTTCACAACCACCACCACCACCACCACCACCACCACCAACAACAACAACAACAACACGGCACAGATTATTGATGCCTGGTCTATGCCACCGGAACAAAACAAGAAGAAAACAAAGTGAGATGTATGCCAGAATTTGAGAGCATACCATCTCTCTCTCTCTCTCTCTCTCTCTCTCTCTCATGGACGCGACTGATACCCGATTGAACGCTCTGACGTTTTCCTTCGGCTGTCCATCATGTGTGTGTGTGTGTGTGTGTGTGTGTGTGTGTGAAGTACATATACGTTTGAAATGAAGAGGGAAAAATGGGGGGGAAAAAAAAAAAAACAGAGGGGGAAAAAAAAGAGGAAAAAAAGAAAGGGAAAGTGGAAGTGGGGAAGACAGGTGGGAGGGAAGGGCATCTGCGGGCCACACCTGTAATCAAGCTATTTCCGGCGGCCAGGTGAGACTTTCTGATGAAGGCTGACATCTGCGTGTGTGTGTGTGTGTGTGTGTGTGTGTGTGTGTGTGTGTGTGTGTGTGTTGTGGAAATATTTTAGTCATCCATTTCACAATCTGATGTTGGTTAATAAAGAAAATTGGAGTCACACAGGATATAGAAATGATGAAAGATGAATATATGTCTCTCTCTCTCTCTCTCTCGCTCTCTCTCTCTCTCTCTCTCTCTCTTCCTATATATATATATATATATATATATATATATATATATATATATATATATATATATATATATATATATATATATATATATCTATATATATATATACAGGTAAGGCCAATTAAGGTAATGCAACACAACACTAAAGAGTCTCTCCCTTCTCTGCCAGGTGAGTAGAGAGAGACTAAGTGACACACGCACGCACACACCGACGTCCGTAAATGCTGCCATTAACAGTAAGTGGATATGTGTATGTGTATGTATGTGTGTGGGGGGGGGGGGAGAGGGGGAGCAGGTGTTTATGGGTACTCTTCTTCCCTCTATTTTCCTTTTTATTACACCTAACTTTTTCCTCTTCTGCATTCTGCTTTTCTACATAATTGGTGTAGCATAATGTGTGTGTGTGTATGTGTGTTTGTGAGAGACAGGACAGGTGTTATGATTACTCTACTTTAACTCCCTTTTTATTGCACCTAACTTTTCATCGTCTACATATTTACTTGTATCATTATTGGTATAGGGTAGTGCAAGGTGTACTCTGTCTATCAATTATATTCTTTCTCCCCTCTACTGCGTCAATTTCCTCCCGTTCTCTATCGTCCTGTACAGTTTTCTTTCTTGTGGTACCGTTGATGTGGTGTAATGAAAGGGGGGACTCAAATGGTTTGGTGTATAATTATATGTTTTTTCTTCCTCGTATAGAATTTCATGCTCGCAAATAGACAGACAGACAGACAAAAAGAGAGGCAAACAGGTTCACGCACGCATGTACACACAAAAATAAACACCCACACACACATGTATACCCGACCACACACACACACATAAAAAAAAACATACAGACAGAGACAAACAGGCTCACACACGCATACACACACAAAAAAAAAAATACTAGCCCCACACACAAACACCCACGCACAAACACACATGAATTAGTTGCCTTATATGAAAACAAGTAAATAAAAAAAAGAGACATATAGTAAACGTTTTCAGCAGAGGGGAGGGATCAAGTGCACACCATGACATTAAAACGAGAAGAAGGTAGTATGGTGGAAAAAAAACTACAGCCCTTCTAGCCTTCCTTCCCTCCCTTCCACTGCCTTCTGACGGGGCGAGGGAGGAAGGGGATTAATACGACATGGAACGAGGGGACAAGTACGAGAGGGAAGGGAAAATTAAGGTCACACAGTACTCACAAGGGACGCTGGAAGGCAAACATTTAAGGACCTTTTGAAGTAGTTGCTGGAATGTTGTTGTTGCTGTTGTTATTGTTGTTGTTGTTGTTGTTGTTGTTGTTGTTGTTGTTGTTTTGTCTACACTTTTTTTGTGTGTATAATGTTTAAAGTTTGTTTGTTTTATTGACACGTGACTGAGAGGGTTATATAAGTCATGAATTTCAAACACTATCTATTACTTTTGTAGACATTATTTTTGTTATTCTTGTTCTTGTTCTTATTCAAATTTTCATCATCACCGGCTATTATCATTATTATTATTATTATTATTATTATTATTATTATTATTATTATTATTATTATTATTATTATTATTATTATTATTATTATTATTATTATTATTATTATTATTATTGTTATTATTATTACTATTATTAATATTACCTACTATTACAACTGGCATTCACAATACTATAATAATTCCCCCCTAAAGGTTACGTAAAGTCAGTGTCATTACTTGCAGACGACTCAGTATATAATCAAAAACAAGACCTTTGAGCCTCTGAAGTAAGGGAACCATTTGCGCCAATCGTGCCAGAACCCAGCGAGTCAAACCCACACTAACACATTCCTTAACAAACACATCACAAGGGAAACCAAGCACTCCACACCTCCACCTCCACCCACATCATCATTTAATCCACAGCGAGGCTCACCTTTCGTCCTTTCACTTCTAATTCACGTCACAGGTAACCCGATGTCCTGTCTGTCCCTCTGACCTTACCCTTCCTCTGTCTGCGCGGGAGGAAATGAATGTGATAGTCTTTGAAAGGTCGAAGAGAGACCGTACATATCCGGTAACCTCGGGCCACATCTGGGAACCTACCTAGCATTAATCTATCAGAGAGGTGAGAGAGTGAGAGTGAAGTAAAGGGACAGTTTCTAATTATCAAATGTATATTCTTTATGGTGATTTAATTTCCTCTTTCTTACCTGTGCCTGAGGTGTGAGGTGTTGGGTCCCAGGTGGTGATGCTCGGGTACCTGGTCGTCATTCCTTCCGTTGATTTCATTGGATTTATTCTTTCTGTAGACAAGGAAAGAAAATGTCACCAGTTGAACGCCATTTACGGGGAAAAGATGTTATTGTGGTTTCATTTATTTCGTTTTGGAATTAGTTTACAGACTTAGATGTAGGCAGGACTGAAAACTGATTGCAAATGAAAACAAGTTAGATAATGAGGACAAAGTGTGTGTGTGTGTGTGTGTGTGTGTGTGTGTGTGTGTGTGTGTGTGTGTGTGTGTGTGTGTGTGTGTTATATGAAGAAAAAATAAAACTGGAAAGAACGGACGGGGAAGATTGGGAAATAAAAAGATACAAAACTCGAAATAAAAAGATACAAAACAAAAAATATATAAAATAAAAAAGGTACAAAACTCGAAATAAAAAGAAACAAAATAAAGATACAAAATAAAATAAATAAAATAAAAAAAAAAGAGAAAAATCAAAATAAATATGTACAAAATAAAGATACAAAACTCGAAAAAAAAAGATACAAAATAAAAAAAAGATACAATAAAAAAGATACAAAACTCGAAAGAACGGAGGGGGAAGATTGAGAGATAAAAAGAAACAAAAACTAGAGCACAGAGTTTGAAAGATAAAAGAGGAAGAGAATCGAAGAGCCACACTGTATCAGAAGAGGGAGTGACAGACAATAAAAAAAATGTCTATGAATGGAATAGAGGAAGGAAGAGAGGAAGGAAGGAAAGGGGAACTAAGAAAAGCGAGATGAAGTAATAAAAAACACACTCATAAAAAAAGGTGCTAGGACAAAATGAAAAGAGAAAACGAAAGAAAGATATGAGAGAGGAAAAGTTCAATAAGAACGGAATGCATGAAGACAAAGAAAGACGAGAAAAAGAGGAGCAACAAGAGATGAAAGAGGACGTCAAGGGCAAAGATAATAACCAATAACAAGAAAAATAAACTTGAGTATTATCACCTGGGCTTTAAAAGGTAACAAAGACAAAGGAAGAGAGAGAGAGCAGTGAAGGATTAGCTCCGTTCACATGACAAATAAATGGAAAAAGGGATATGCAGGTATTAATACACACACACACACACACACACACACACACACACACACACACACACACACACACACACACACACAGAAAGTAAGTTCAGAGAGGCAGAATGACAGGGCAGAAAAACACATGCAAAAGACAAGGAGAAAATAAGACACACGAAGATGTAAATGTAAAACTTTACTTCCTTACTTTTCTTTCATCAGACAAACTCCATTTCTTTCATGTGTGTGTGTGTATGTATGTGTGTGTGTGCGTATGTCTGTGTCTGTGTCTCTCTCTCTCTCTCTGCGACTTTCCACATAGGAGAAATATTTTTTCAGGTGACAAAAGAGAATGGAAATATTGAGTAGGTAAAAAATATTCATGAGAGAGAGAGAGAGAGAGAGAGAGAGAGAGAGAGAGAGAGAGAGAGAGAGAGAGAGAGAGAGAGAGAGAGAGAGAGAGAGAGAGAGAGAGAGAGAGAGAGAGAGAGAGAGAGAGAGAGAGAGAGAGAGAGAGAGAGAGAGAGAGAGAGAGAGATGGGACACACGGACATAGCAGATAGAAAGAGTCGCAGGCGGAAAAACACCAGAGAGAAAGAGTGGACACAGGGTCATAAATAAGACAACAAGACTATCCCCGAAAGACTGAAGACAAGGCGCCGGTGGACAGGTGGAGGGAAAACAAACAAATACACCAAAGCGAGAGAAGAAAAATAAGATGAAGAGGTGAAAGAAACAGAGAGCAAAGTAAAAGGATAAAGAAAAAAGAAGAAAGGTAGGAGTGGAAGGATGAGAGGAAATGAAAAACAGAAGATAGAGGGGAAAAGAGCAGAGATAATATAAGGTAGAGAAACTAAACACGAAAAGAAAAAAGGAAGAAATATGGGAGAGGAAGGATGAAAGGAAAGGAAAAAGAGAAGATAAAGAGGGAAAGAGCTGAAATATAAGGTAGAGAAATTAAAAACGAAAAGGAAGAAGGATGGTAAAGAAATGACGAAAGTGGAAAGTAAAGAAAATAAAAGGAAGACAGGGTAAGAAAATAAATAATGACAAACCAACGTAAAGAAAGAGGAGGAAAGATAGAGAAGAGAGAGGACGTGAAGGGAGGGTAAAAAAAGTAAGAGAGAGAAGGAACAAACGGCGAAATATATTAAAAGAAACGATGGGAGAGAGAGAGAGAGAGAGAGAGAGAGAGAGAGAGAGAGAGAGAGAGAGAGAGAGAGAGAGAGAGAGAGAGAGAGAGAGAGAGAGAGAGAGAGAGAGAGAGAGAGAGAGAGAGAGAGAGAGAGAGAGAGAGAGAGAGAGAGAGAGAGAGAGAGAGAGAGAAACGGGAGAGAAAAAATAAGATTGAAGAAGAAAAGGAGCGGAGAGAAAAGATGAGAGAGGAAGAACGAGAGGGAGGGAAAGATAAAATATTAAGAAAAATGAGGCTGAGAGAGAAAAACAGTAAAGCAAACGGCGGAGAAAAATTAGGAGGAAAGATGAGAGAGAAAAGAAAGAAAACCGAGTAAAAAATAAAATGTGGAGAGAAAGAGGAAAGAGAAAATAAGGCACAACAAATGGCAAAGAAAGAAAAGATGAGAAAGGAAGGATGAGAGGTGGGGAAAAACGAAGAAAACAACATAACAAAAAAAAGAGAAAGAGAGGATAAAGAAGTGGAAGAATGGGAGAAAATGAGATAATGGAAAAGCTAACTACTAAAAAAGAGGAAGAAAGTTGGAAAAGAAGGAGGAGGAGGAGGAGCAGGAGGAGAAGGAGGAGGAAGATGGAAAATAACACAGCATGAAAACAGAGAACGAGAAAACACAAAATTCAGACAGAAGAAAAAAAAGGAAGAGGGAGAATGGGAGAAATAAAGACCAACAAAAAATGGGAAGTGTTAATAAAGAGAAGTGAAGAGAGATATGATTGATGAAAAAGAAAACAGGGGCGAAGAGAACACGAAAGAGAATGAAACGAGTAAAGAGAGACAACAAAAAAAATGAGAAAGAGGAAAATGGAGAAAACGAAGAGGGAGAGAAATGCGGAAGGAGATTTAAGAGTGTGACATGAGAGAAGGAAATACTCTCAACACACACACACACACACACACACACACACACACACACACACACACACACACACACACACAGACACCTTGACACTCCCATTTTTTCACCACAACCTCTCACACTAATTCTCAACACCACACCATCACACCACTCATACCACCATCACCATCATCACCACCAATGGCACTTTACCAACACCACAATACATCGCATCACAACACACACACACACACACACACACACACACACACACACACACACACACACACACACACACACAACAGCACGCCATTCCACCAAGCTTTCCCAACATCACAAAGACATACAATTTCCCGTCAAACGCATTACAACCAAAACCGACCAAGGAAAAAGATGAACTACGAAGCTACACGATAACTTATTTAAAGCTACCCAAATGCAAGCCTTTACCAACACACCCACATACATACACCAGCTATAAATTAAAACCACCAAGCTACGATCACCCACCAACCGGAAAAAGACGTTCAACCAAGGAGCATTTCAATCTCTATTTTATTTATTTTTCTACAGCAACGGAGGCATCATCTCAAGGGCATAAAAAACAAGAACATCAACAAAAAGTCCCGCTAACGTCAATGAAAAAAAGCCCGCTACATCAACAAAAAATAACGGTATATTCAATGCTGGCCTCTCGTTCATTTTTGCTTTCGTTCGGAGCAGCGTCTAGCGGTTTTTTTTATGTGTTTTATTCCCTTGAGCTGCTTCCCTTTGCTTCATTTTCTTAATATTTTCTCTTTCCCTCCCTCTCGTTCTTCCTCTCTCATATTTTCTCTTTATTTCCGTTGGTTTGCCTTTTTTTTCCTCCCTGTTCGCTACACCAACAAAACAGCGTGGACGAAGGTCTGGACTAAGGTCGGTATTATAAGACCTTTTCGGTTCTCACCACCTATTTCTAAAGGTCAAAGAGGGGCTCAATCGGGTTCTAATATGTGTTTCTTAGGTTCACGGCACAGAGGAAGGGTCACACTACCACCAGGGTCACAAAACTACCCCTGGAAATGCCCACAACTCCTACGAAAGCCTTCTCAGTTATGTGTTTCTTAGGTTCACGGCACAGAAGAAGAGTCAAACTAATACCAGGGTCATAAAACTACTCCTGGAAATGCCCCAAACTCCTACGAAAGCCTTGTCAAATATGTGTTTCTTAGGTTCACGGCACAGAGGAAGGGTCACACTACCACCAGGGTCACAAAACTACCCCTGGAAATGCCCACAACTCCTACGAAAGCCTTGTCAAATATGAGAACTCGGGCGACGAACTGTTTAGCAATTTGGCCCTAAGGCGAAGGAAGCAAATAGCAGTGATGGTTTAAATAGTCAACTGAAAAGGAAAACGGGAATAGGTTGCCTCCCATCTTGATTCAGCAATGCAGGTGAAAGATAGATGGGGGAAGGAGAAAGGGAGAGAGAGACCGCACTGAACAGGGGTATAAATTATGGGACGGCATAATTTTCCTGATACAATTACCGGGAGAGAAGGGAAGGAATGAAGGGCAGGGGAAGAGCGGGCGAGTGAGCCAAGGGAAGGGAAGGGAAGGGAAGGGAAGGGAAGGAATGAAAGGCAGGGGAGGGGCGGGCGAGGGAGCCAAGGAAAGGAAGAAAGGGAAGAGGAGGGAAGGGAAGAAATGAAAGGCAAGGAGGGCGGGGAGGTAGCTGAGGAAAGGAAAGGAAAGGAAGGGACGGGAAGGAATGAAAGGCAAGGGAAGAGCGGGCGATGGAGCAGAGGAAGGGAAAGGAAAGGACAGGAAGGGAAGGATTGGGAGGTAATGCAGAGAAAGGGAGGGAGAGTCAGATATTAGCATAGAAGGTCATGAGTGAAAAAAGAAAGAGAGTTGGAAAGAATAAGAATAGGAAGAAACTACAAAGAGAAAGAGATTTGAAAGTACTGAATGAAAAAAAAAGTGACAATAAACACAAGGAAACTTATAAAACAGAGAAGGAAAAAAATGGGAGAGAAAGAAAAGACAGATTAAACAGACTGAAAAGAAATAAAAGAAACACAATCATATGAAAATTTAGTCTAATAATGTCACTTTTATACTAAGAAAACGGAAAAGGGGAGAAATAAAAAGGAAAAAGGGGAAAATAATAGGAATAGGAGGGAAACTAAACAAATTAAAGGTAAAGGTAGCGGGCTTTTTTTATATATTTTTGTTACCCTTGCGTTGCTCTCTGTGCTGTAAAAAAAAAAAGGAAGGAAAGAAGAAAGCAGGCGATGACAAACAAACTGAAAATCGCACAATGGAATCCTGAAATCTTGTTAAGTGGAATTGGCTTTAGAACACTTTGGATCATCAGGTTGATTTTACAAAACTGATGATTGAGAAATATACAGGACGAGCGTGACATTTCATATTGCAGAGACAAGCCCCACACGACCTCCACACACACACACACACACACACACACACACACACACACACACACACACACACATATCTATTACAGGAAAGGAAGTGAGCCATTGTTGAAAGCGGTATTTGCTCATGGGTATAAAGGCATACATATAGAAATTAAAAAAGGTAATATATCCGGTGAGCTTACAATTGTCGGCTGCTTATATATTACAGAAGAGGAAATAAACAATTGTTGAAAGCGAGTAATTGATCATGTTTTTAAAGGGATACTCGTTGAAAAAGGAAAGTACACAATGGTCTGACTCAAACGTATTATATCCGGACCACTTAAAATGATCTGTTTCATGTACATTACAAAAGAGGAAGTGAGCCATTGTTGAAAGCGTTAATTGGTGATGATTTTAAAGGGAAACCAGTTGGAAAAAAGGTTAGTACAAACGATACACACAAAAAAATGCCCTGACCCATATACGTTACCGACCAGGAAGGTAACTCTTTATATTTTTTTTACTGTTCCGCGGTTGTTATTTCAGCGGGCTTATGTTTCATTGCGGCGCGGTAAGACAGTATCATCCCGCATATCAAAATGGAATCGCCCGAGCTGCCAGTACCGCTCAAAACTTTATATGAAAATCATTTAAATATTTTTTTCAGATGTTTTTTTAATAGCAGACTTTTTTTTTAGTGGGCTTGTTTTCTAATGGTCTTCTTTTCTGGCGGGCTGGGGAAGAGTAGTCACAATGTGAGCTTCCTTGTAGCGTGATGCCAGTAGAGTTGTGATGTATGCTGATCAGATGACTTGGCAATAACTAGGGAAGAGTAATAACAGGAGATAAGAGTATCAGGGTATTTTTTTTATTATTGTTTCCTTTTTTTGTGCCCTTGAGCTGTCTCCTTTGTTGTAAAAAAAAAAAAAAAAGGAGTGGTGAGCTGCTTTAGACTTGACATTGGTTGAAATTGGACGCTGACAAGAGTATATATTGGACTGTATGCTGCCTTGGTGACTTGACAATGACTGGGGAAGAGTAATAACAAGACATACAGGAGTGACGCGAGCTGCCTTAGACTTAGAAGTGATTGAGGATGGGTGTTTACAGGTGTATAGAACTGTTGTGAGCTGCCCCGGTAAACTGACAATGACTGTGGAAGAGTATTAACAAGTAGAAGTGAAGTGACCTGCCTTGGCAATGACAGAGAAGATTACAACTAAGAGGTAGGAGTGAAGTGAGCTGTCTTAGACCTAACCATGACCGAAAAAGAGCACTAACAGGAGTATAGGAGCTTGTATGTTGTCTAGGTAACTTGGCAAATACTGGGAGGAGTAAGAAAGGAGTGATGTGAGCTGCCGGAATATCGAAGGGCCTTACAATGGCAATCCGCATTAACAAAAGCATAGAAGTGTTGTTTGCTGGCCTCAAGACTTAACAATCGCTAAGAGTTTTGAGTTAAGTATAAAACTGATGTGTGCTGCTCTGAAAGCACACATCCAAGAGTTGTCACCCTCCCTTACACTTTGAGGACATATCCCCTCTTTCCTTCCTTTCTACAGGTATTCTACCCAGCCTCCAGTCTCAGTCTTCCTCCGATGTTTCAGACACACACACACACACACACACACACACACACACACACACACACACACACACACACACACACACACACACCAGACTTTACATCCCAATTTCTCGCCGTCGTGTGTGTTCCTATAACGGAGGAAGACCCGAGAGGATTATTTTCCATGCTCGGTCTGTGTTCCGGAGGCCATTCTGTTCTCAATCCCAGATTGGTTTTCTGTGACAAAACCGTAACTCTTCTTAATTTCATAAACTTTCATTCAGCAAACATGAACCTCTTCTTTGTTTGGACGGTCTTCTTAGTGCTGGTGGCCGGCCCTCAGGTGGAGGGCTCCCGGGTACCGGGGCTGAAGGTGCTCCCGGATGTGGACTCCTCGTGTGCGGCAGCGGTGAGAGCCGCTATCGAGGAATATCGAGTTCTTTACAAGGGGCAACCTCAAGAAACACCGAATATGACTGAACTAATGAAGACCAGCTCAGAAATAGCCTCTAACGACACCATTAAGACCACAGAAAGGAAAGTCTTTAATAATACCGATGAAACGGGGCAAGAAACCGGAAAAAAGACAGTTGTTGAGAAGACGACAGAAACTTACGTAGAACCCAACGGAACTGTATCAAAGACTTCGGAAACCACGATTGATGTAGATGAGGACGGTAAACAACGGGGTGAAAAATCTGTGACCGAGAGTGAAACAGTGACGGGACAGACTCCAGACAACGGGAGCATAGCACAAACGGTGGACGTTAGAAAGGTGATGGACGAAGAGGGTAATGAAATAAAGGAGGAAGTTGTTATTAAGAAGGAATTAATAGTACAGCCTCTTACCAATACAACTGAAGAAAAGCCGCAGGACGATAAAGACGCAAATCTTATCGTTCCAAAAGTAGGGGCGGACGACAAAGCTAAAAACAAAACCGAATCAAAACGAACAGAGCAAGGAAAAGAGATTCTGCCCAGCAATATAACGAACGAAGTTGTTGTGAAAGAGAAGGAAGAACTTCTACCTTCACAGGAAAGTACGAAAGTGACATCTGTGGAGGAGAGGAATGTTACAGAGGCGGATGATGGACTTCATGAGGCAGAACGAACAGAGCAAAGAAAGGAGATTCTGCCCAGCAATATAACGAATGAAGTTGTTGTGAAAGAGAAAGAAGAACTTCTACCTTCACAGGAAAGCACGAAAGTGACATCTGTGGAGGAGAGGAATGTTACAGAGAAGAGTGATGGACTTCATGAGGCAGAACGAACAGAACAAAGAAAGGAGATTCTGCCCAGCAATATAACGAATGAAGTTGTTGTGAAAGAGAAAGAAGAACTTCTACCTTCACAGGAAAGCACGAAAGTGACATCTGTGGAGAAGAAGAATATTACAGAGAAGAGTGATGGAAAAGATGTCGAGAAAGAAACTGTAATTCAAAAAGAAGTCCAAAAGAATGTGTGTAATAGCGACATCAAAGAGGTTCGTAACGAAAAACATCTTAATGAAACAATTGAAGACTTGAAACACCAAGTTGATGACGTGAAAAACAAGATGAAGGAAGAAAAAGCAAAGGCTGAAGAAGCAAATACTACGCCTATCACTCAAGACGGTAAAGTCGTTGAAAAGACAGTCCCTGCTGTGACGCCGGCGAAGGTTGTTAGAAAGGATGTGCCCTCGGTGGGAGAAGGAAAAGACTCCGTTGTGACTCGAGTTGTTAAACCCGTTACCCTTTCGGTGGTAGCAGAAAAGGTCCCCGTTGTGACAAATCAGACCGTTGCTGAAAAGATTCCCCCTACGGTGACGGAAGGAAAAGTCCACGTTGTTAAAGAAGAGAAAGTTTTTGAAAAGGTTGTGCCCTCGGTGACGGAAGAAAAACTCCCCGTTGTGACAAAGGAGAAGGTTGTTGAGCAGGCTGCCCCTTCGGTGACACAGGAGATCGTAAGTGTCTCTAAGGAGCAAGCAGAACTTCCTCTCGCGGCAGAGGAGAAGAAGGTTATTGAAAAGATTATCCCCTCGGTGACAGAAGGAAAAGTCCCGGTAGTCCCTCAACAGGAGGTTGTTGAAAACGTTGCCCCTTCGACGACAGAAGAAAAAGTTCCTGTTGTGACACAAGAAAGGGTTATTGAGCAGAATGTCCCACAAGAAAGGGTTATTGAACAGTCTGTCCCACAAGAAAGGGTTATTGAAAGGGCTGTCCCACAAGAAAGGGTTATTGAACAGTCTGCCCCACAAGAAAGGGTTATTGAACAGAATGCCCCACAAGAAAGGATTATTGAACAGAATGCCCCACAAGAAAGGGTTATTGAACAGTCTGTCCCACAAGAAAGGCTTATTGAAAGGGTTGTCCCACAAGAAAGGGCTATTGAACAGGCCGCCCCTACGGTGACAGAAGAAAAAGTTCCTGTTGTGACACAAGAAAGGGTTATTGAACAGAATGCCCCACAAGAAAGGGTTATTGAACAGAATGCCCCACAAGAAAGGGTTATTGAACAGAATGTCCCACAAGAAAGGGTTATTGAACAGAATGCCCCACAAGAAAGGGTTATTGAACAGAATGCCCCACAAGAAAGGGTTATTGAACAGAATGTCCCACAAGAAAGGGTTATTGAACAGAATGCCCCACAAGAAAGGGTTATTGAACAGAATGCCCCACAAGAAAGGGTTATTGAACAGAATGCCCCACAAGAAAGGGTTATTGAACAGAATGCCCCACAAGAAAGGGTTACTGAACAGAATGTTCCACAAGAAAGGGTTATTGAAAGGGTTGCCCCACAAGAAAGGGCTATTGAACAGGCTGCCCCTACGGCGACAGAAGGAAAAGTTCCTGTTGTGATAAAAAAGAAGGTTACTGAACAGGCTGCCCCTTCGGTTACAGAAGAGATTGTCACTGTTTCTAAAGAGAAAGAAGAAGTCCCTGTTGTAACAGAGGAAAAGGTTCCCGCTGTGAGAAATGAGACAGTTATTGAAAAGATTACTCCTTCCGTAACAGAAGAAAAAGTTGTCAATCAACGGAAGGTTGTTTCTTACGAAGATGCTACAGAAAATCAGGAAAATCAGGTTACTGGAGATGAAGAAACGGACAAAACTGAATTGAAGTTTATCATCACCATACAAGAGAGAATAGTCCGTGAACAGACAGTCTCGATCATACCCGTGATGGACAAGGACGCCAACACAAGAAGGAATGGAAAAGTGGCGAAGAAACAACTGAAAAGAATAATGAAGAAGGTGGCCCGCGCCGTACGGGAAGAATTAAGCAAGGAGCACAAGACAGCAGGGGAGGGACAGTAGCAGGAGAAGCTGTAACCAGTGTGAGGGAACAGGCTGCCACTCTCCACCAAACCGACAGCCACCACCACCAAAATGTCCCCTCAACACCCAGCTGCTTGCGATGGGATCCCTAAGAAAGTGTTCCATATTTTCTTGTCTTTTCTTATCTATCTATCTTACTATGGTGTACATTGTAGTATAAACACTTACACTTTGCGTCCCTATGGAAACCCGGTGTAAGCTCTTTTCAACTGACTGAAGCAACTCTTTTTGAGATAGGAGAAGGAGGAGGACGAGGAGGGGGGGGGGGTGGGGGGTGGAAGAGAACGATTTAAAATAAGAAAGAAATAAGAAAATAATAATATAAATAAGAGTAATACTAAATAAAGGAGGAGGAGGAGGAGCACGAAGAGGAGGAAAGGAAAGAGAACGATGCTAGACAAGAAAAAAATGAGATAATTAAGGTAATGGTAAATAAAGAGGGAGCAAAGGAGTGAAAAACAAGGAAAATGGAGGAGAGAGGAGAAAATCGGGCGTGAAGGAAAATTCAGGAGACCGGGTCGTGGTGACATCGTTCGTACCTGTATGGAGAACAAAAGTGAGTCATTAGAAGCCTCAGCGGAGACCTCGTCCACGGCAGCTGTGATGTCGTCAACTCCAGCTCCGGGAAAACAATAGTTACGCCTACGACGGGGGACTCTGCCACAGAATTCAGCCACCTGATGGCGAATCATAGAGAATCATTGAGAAAAAAAGATGCCTCCCTCCTCCCTCTCCTTCCTCCTCCTCCTTTTCTTAAGTTCTTTTATTCCACCTCCTCCTCTTATGCTCTTATGTTATTGTGTGTCTTCCCCCTGTGTTTCCTTTCCTCCCTCTCCCACCCTCTTTCACTCCTGTCTCCTCTTCCCTCTTTCTATCTAGTTATTCTAGTATATCTATCTATCTATCTATCTATGTCTCCCCGCTAAGTTTTCATGGACTTGCGAGCCTGCGGTAAACACAAATTGTTGCGTGTGGCAAATAAAGTTCCCCCAGCTACACCTCCCCTCTTCTGCATATTTCCCATTTCTATATCTTGGTCCTGTCCCTCTCCGGTTACGTCACTACTACTACTACTACTACTACTACTACTGGGTATGGGTGCGAGAGGGATTTAGGGGTCTTAGTGAGCTCTGATCTCCGTCCAAGAGCACAATGCATTCAAGCTAGAAATCGAGCAAATAGGGTACTGGGTTTTATTTCAAGGACCGTAAGCAACAGAAGCGCCGAAGTCTTCCTCAAACTATATTTAGCATAAGTTAGACCTCATCTTGACTATGCGGTTCAGTTCTGGTCACCTTACTATAGAATGGATATCAAAATGTTAGAGTCGGTGCAGAGGAGGATGACTAAGATGATTCAAGGTTAAGGAGCTTGCCATACGTGGAAAGACTCAAACAGTTAAACTTGCACTCACTAGAAAGGCGAAGGGTGCGAGGAGACATGATTGAGGTTTATAAATGGATGAAGGGCTTTAATAAGGGGGATATTCATAAGGTTCTGTTGGTAAGAGAACCGGGTAGGACACATAGTAATGGGTTTAAACTGAATAAATTCAGATTCAACAGGGACATATGCAAAAATGGGTTTATTAAGAGTGGTAGATGAGTGGAACAGGCTGAGCAGTCATGTGGTGAGTGCCAATACAATTGTCGCATTAAAAAAATAGATTATGTAAATTCATGGACAGCGATATTAGGTGGGGTTAGATTCACGGGAGCTTAGGTTCAAAGGAGCTGCCTTGTACAGGCCTACCGGCTTCTTGCAGACTTCTACGTTCTTTGTTCTTATGCTCTCTCTCTCTCTCTCTCTCTCTCTCTCTCTCTCTCTCTCTCTCTCCTGGGGTACTACCTGCCACTCACACGACACGAATAAATGAAAAATTGCTGAAGGTAACCATTCTTAGCTTACCCTTGAAGTCCCTCGTGTGTGTGTGTGTGTGTGTGTGTGTGTGTGTGTGTGTGTGTTCGGGAGGAAAATTCAGTTTATATCTTTTGTGTGTGTTTGTGTGTTTTCTGGCAATAAATGAGAACCAGAAAGTTTCCCGGGGAGTGTTTCTTGACCATAATGGAAGGCTTGAGAGTTGGCCAGTATCTGCAGCGCCACCTGGCCACACTTTAACACACCAGAGAGTAGACGGAGGCAGACTCTTGAATCACCTGGACAGTCTCGCGAAAGGAAAGTGAAAGGAGATCGTGAAAAGGCAGGGAAGGATAGGAAAGAGGGTAGCGACTGAGAGAGAGTGATTTACCTGGACTGTCTAGGAAGGAAGGTGAAAGGAGAAAGTGAAAAGGTCAGGAATGAGGGGAGAGAGTGTGTGGGAAGAGTAAACATACACTCAACCTATTGAATAAAGAATGGAAGGTGAAAGGGAGAAGGAATAGAGAGGGATAGAACGCAGTTGAAACAGGGAAAAGGTAGAAAGGCCGTTGAAGAAATAGGAGAGGAGGAAGATGACCTCGCTCCTTACTTCTCATTTCGTCGTCATAAATATGTGATTCTGATTTTTTTCCTTTCACTATTTCTATTTCTCCTTCTTTCTTTCCTTTCCTTCTCGTCCCCATCTTCTCTTCTGTCTTGCTCCTTTCTTTTCCTTTCGTTATCCCGTCTTAATTCTCTGTATCTTATCCTCTTCTTTCCCACTCTCTTCTCCTTCTCTCTTCCTCGCTTCTTTCTTTTCCGTTCCTTTCTTCGTCTGAAATGTACCACTACCTCCTTCCTTTCCTTTTTTCCTTTATCTTTACGACGAGAGGATTAAACCACAGCGTCTCACACCTCAACGCCTCTCTTTCCACCCATCCCACGTCCACTCTCCTCGACACCCTATTCAATACCTTTTTTATGGGTATTTTCTGGCAGCTTTCCTCGATCCATCTTCCAGCGCCACTCTACCTTTCATAACCTGTTATTACTATTCCGCCTTCCCGCCTCGCCCACAAGAAAAATGAAAGTGGATTGGGAAAGATTTATGCCAGAGTAGATTTCCTTATTCCCGCCGCAATCTGTTATCCGTATAGGTTTCAATGTGATTTTATTCTTCTCCCTTTATTATGGATCCGATTTCCCTCTGTTCTTCTTTAATCTTCCTTACTTCTCAGTGCTATGTTTTTTTTTACTTCATTTGCTTCTTTTCATCTTTTCAACAATATGTATTTTTGTGAATCAGCTGTTTTTATTTTTACTAATACCTCGTTTTTTTTTTTGTCTTTTTCTTTATCAGCTTCCTTCCGTCTTCCTCTTCGTGTTTACCTCAATCTTTTATCGTTCATTTTTATCTTCTTTTCATCTTCTAAACAACATGTATTTTTGTGAATCAGCTGTTTTTCTTTCTACTAATACCTTCGTTTTTTTTTTTTTGTCTTTTTCTTTATCAGCTTTCTTCCATCTTCCTCTTCGTCTTTACCTCACTTTTATCGTTCTTATTTCCTCTTCTTCCTCTCCCTTTCCCTCTCCCTTTCTCCTTCTCTCCTCAGCATCACCGCCATCTTTTTCTTATTTTCTTTTTTTCATCTTATAAACAGTATGTACTTGTGTTTCTTATTCCCATCCCTCCTATTATTTTTTTCTATCTTCTTCCTTTATCAGCTTCCTTCCATCCTCCTCAGATTTACCTCACCCTTTTGTCATTCTTTTTTTCTCCTCTTTCTCTCTCTTTCACTCTCTTTTTCTTCGTCCTCAACATCGCCATCACCACCGTTTATTTCTCCTTCCCACTTTATCACCAGTTATCAAACCTTCACTCTCTTCCCATCTGTTTATATCACCTTCCCTCTCTTCCACATTTCTTCTCTTCCTCTTCCTCTTCCTCCTCCTCTTCGCAAAATGAGTCACCTCTAATTCATCACACCACCAGACACACGCTTATTGCATCCTTCCCTTTTCCTCTTCCTTCCTTCCTTCCCTCTTCCCTCAGACTCTATTTATACTCTGCGTATCGTCATGCAACCAGACACATCCTTGCAGCATCTCTCTCTCTCTCTCTCTCTCTCTCTCTCTCTCTCTCTCTTCGTATCAGTAAAGACGGGACGAAGGAAATAAGAGAGAATGAGAGGTGGGTAGGGAAGGGAGAGAAATGCAAGGACGGGTGGAGCGAGAGAGAGAGATGCAGTGAGAGGACGAGAGAGGGAGAGAGATGAGGAGGAGGGAGAGAGGGAGAGAGGGAGAGACATGGAGGCAAAGAAGCTGCGGCGTGGTGGAGAGAAAATGAACACAAGGCCCCGAGGGTGAGCCATCGATCAGAGGCAGTCAGTCATCACACACACACACACACACACACACACACACACACACACACACACACACACACGGAGATACGTCACGTTCTAAGTAGTTGTATAGAAAGGTAGAATTAGAGATAAAATTTAATGATGAATGTGTGACTAGGAAAAAAATAAATACTCTTGCAATCTGGTAAAAAATATATAAGTGTTACAAATGTTATTAGTATTTCTATTAATAAAGCTCCTTGAATTAATAACACCTACATATATTTTTCACCTGATTTTTCCTAGAAGTATGGTAATGAAAACTGTCTACTACTACATCTACTAAACCTGGTGCCACTACTACTACTACTACTACTTTTTTTTTTTTTTTTACGTTGTTGTTTTTTACGTTGTTGCCTATTGCGCCGGTAGGCATCTTCCCGGTGGGGCCTGATGGTCGGCCCAAGGCTTCTTCCAGGTGGGGCCTGATGGTCGGCCCAAGGCTTCTTCCAGGTGGGGCCTGATGGTCGGCCCAAGGCTTCTTCCAGGTGGGGCCTGATGGTCGGCCCAGCCAGTTCTGGCGCAGGCGAGTGTTTATAGTGGCGCCATCTTGCATTGGCTCATGCTGCCCCCCGGAACTCGTTCTTGATTCGCTTGGACGGCTTCCTCTAGAGTCCGGGTTGATGGGTGGTCTTCAGGACAGCATGTGGGTAGTTTTAAGCCACTCGGCGGTGCCTGAAAAATCCGAGTGGTAGCGTGAGGATTCGAACCCGCGTCGTCCATCACGCGGCGAATGTGGGTCCAGTACGCTATCACTTCGGCCACCGCCTACCCTACTGCCTACTCCTACCACTATCCCCATCTCTTATTCCAGTATACTAATATTAGCCCAACAGTTACCAGGCCATCGAAGGGAACCCGCAGGCAAAACCCAAGAAAGACATACACCACTACGCGAAAAAAGAGGAGGGGAAAGGAAGGGAAAGGGAAGGGCTCAGAAATGTAAGGAGGGAGGAAAGAGTCTGAGATCAAACGTGCAGTGGTCGGAGGAGGAGGAGGAGGAGGAGGAGGAGCAACAACCAACATTAGGTCTCATTGTGTCTCCCATTCATCCGTGAAAGAGCTGCTGCTTGTGTATGTGTGTGTGTGTGTGTGTGTGTGTGTGTGTGTGTGTGTGTGTGTGTGTGTGTTAAGAGGAGAGATGAGGCAATCAAACTATACACGAGGGCAAGAAAGAGCAGGAAAGGAAATTGCCATGGACTGACTCTCTCTCTCTCTCTCTCTCTCTCTCTCTCTCTCTCTCTCCGCTCAAATCAAAGAAACACTTGTAAAAACTCATTGTAATCCTCTTGACTTAGTTTGGCGTTTCATTTAAATTGCAAAACGTATTTACGGACGAGTGACCGAGGAAGAAAAAGCATATATACATTAATACATATACAGACGTGTGTGTGTGTGGGGGGGGGGGGGGGGGGACATACGTAAAGGTTCATGTCATTCATATTATTCACTATATATTATTCCATTCATAATTCCTCTCCGTCTCTTTACTTATTTACACTCCATCACACCCTTTTACTCCTCCACCAATTCAACATCTCTGCCTCCTCCGCCTCCTCCTCTTATTTGTGTAACTCAATGGTAAGACCTCACCTTGAGTATGCAGTACAGTTATCTCCAAATTACAAGGATGCCAATAAATTACTAGCGAGAGTTCGGCGACGCGCTACGAAAATGATTCCACACTTGAAGACCTGCCTTATGAAGAACGACTCAGGTGACTCAACCTCTTTAGGCTGAAAAAGAGAAGCTTACGATGGGATATAATTAAAGTCTTCAAGTAACTGAGGAGGTTCAGCAACATCGACCACTCTCTCTAAGTATTTTTTTTAGCTACAAACCAACTCAAAAACTAGAAATATTGGTCTACTATTCAAGTGAGTCGAGGCAGTACATACATTGGCAGGATTTTTTTTCTCAAACCGAGTCATACGCTACTGGAACAACCTTCCTATAGATTTCGTACGTGCAGGAACCATCAACTCCTTTAAAAATCACATAAACCTTTACTTCTTTGCGTCAGGAGTAAACTGATAATACTCGTACCGAAGCGCTTTGAGTGACTGTCGAGCAGATCAGATTACCAGAGCGGGCAATCTCGTAATGAGCCAATGGACTTCCTGTAGCCTATCTTTCCTTGCTTCCATGCTACCTCCTCCTCCTCTCCCTCCTCCTCCTCCTCTTTTCTCTCTCTCTCTCACTGTCTACTTGTTTTATTTTTCTTCCTCTTTATTTATTTCGACACAATTACTCTCTCCTCCTAAATATTTTTTTGAGCTCCACCCCTTTTTGTCTTCGTTCTCAGGATTCTCTGCTTTTTTTTAATTTCTTCGCTTTTATTTTTTTCACCTTTATCGCCTTCTAAATTTTATCTGCCGACATTCTCCATTTAATTTTGACAATATCTAGTATATCGCAATAATAATTAATTTCATGATATTTACTCCTCTTTTACTTTCCTTTATCTTTTTTCCTTGTTTTTGCCGCACACTCCTCCTCCTCCTCCTCCTCCTCCCCCGCCATCAACACGTCCTCCTCTTCATTTTCTTCCTCCTCCTCCTTCTCCTCCTATCGTGAGTAGCCAGCTGTCAATACCTCCTCCTCGTTCGCCTTCTCCTCCTCCTCCTCATTTTCTCCTCCTCCTCCTCCCCTTTCTTCTATCTCCCTTCAAGCGCATCGGGCAAAAAAGGAAAAAAAAAAAAAAGGGAAAAAAAGGACTCCAGCTGCCCCTATTTCCGCCGAGGAGAAAACCCAGAACAGGTCGGCTCCAAGTTACACTCCATTTTCTTCCCGTTTTCATTAGTACTAAGTGGGTGACTTTTTTATTTCGTCACTGGTGGTGCGGGAAAAGTCAATTATGTTAGTGTTTGTTTAGCTTTTTGTGGAGGGGGCAGGTGAAGTGTATGGGGAAGGGGTTGTGTGGGGGGGAAGGGGTTGTGTGTGGGGAGGCAGGGTAAAGTGTATGGGGAAGGGGTTGTGTGGGGAGGCAGGCAAGTGTGTATGGGGAAGGGGTTGTGTGTGGGGAAGGGGTTGTGTGGGAGGCAGGGTAAAGTGTATGGGGGAAGGGGTTGTGTGTGGGGGAAAGGGGGGTTGTGTGGGGAGGCAGGGTAAAGTGTGGGGGAAGGGGTTGTGTGTGGGGGAAGGGGTTGTGTGTGGGGGGAAGAGGGTTGTGTATGGGGAGGCAAGGTAAAGTGTATGGGGGGAAGGGGGTTGTGTGTGGGGGGAGGAGGGGGTAGTGTGAGTGTGTGTGCGTGTCTGTGTGTGTGTGTGTGTGTGTGTGTGTGTGTGTGTGTGTTATAATCCCCTACCATTTTTATATTCACCAAAAATGGTATTTTTTATTATGGTTATTAATATCATCACCATCACTACTACTATTACTACCACTACTACTACTACTACTACTACTACCACCACCACTCTATCATTATTCGTATTATTATGAAGCGATAATAACCTAAGACACTTTTATCAGTACCATTAAGCTTCCACACATTCATCTCGTTAATGGATTTTTCTGATAATACACACTTCATTTCCTCCCCCGCACGCCCCCCCACACGATTTTCATTAACGGTATTACGTCAAAAATATTATGATGATATGATTTTGGAATACATATTGCCACGTGGATATATATACACTAGCACGAACACCGTCATTATCACCATGCTACAAGGCCTGCTATCATCACTATCACCACCAGGAAGTCGTAAATTATAATCAACATTACCTAAGTCTGAACAAAACAAATCCAACATTTTCCCGCCTAAACTGCCTCACTCGGGACTTCGTGTTGAGCGGCCAACAACAGATTTCTCCCTATGTTTTGTCTCGTTACCGGGTTTTCTTCTCCCTCTGTTGTGCATTAAGAGATATTGAAGACCCTGCTCGTGGACCAAAGGACAGTGAAATCACGGCAAACAAGGTAAGAATGTGGGTTGTGGGATTGTGGGTGTACCTACATTTGACTCGCCTTGAATGCAGTGATGTTAGGGAAACAGCTGGGTTTTATTTTACAGTATGACAATGCACAAGACTGTAGTTACATCACGTACGTACTACTGTACGTGTAGTACCTATATATAGCAGGGTACAGTTCCAGTTTAACTACTTATTCACTTCTACATTGGAGACCTACCTCAAAGGGTAAGACTCCTTATGCTGAACATTTTGAACCGCATATATGTGTCGCTATAGCAACGCCGCCAGCGATTTTTTAATATTTAACTTTTTATTTGTGGATGCTATCATGGGCGCCCCCCTTGTACCCCCTCAGGATAACCTAACCTAACCTAACCTGACCCAAAATTGGTCAGTTGGAAATAATTTCTTGGATGTATCCCAAATTAACTGCTGTGCTTTAGTCTAGCTGTGCAAGTTGCCTGAATGTCTTAAAAACGAGACGAAACCTAATGTAACCGAAACTAACCTGGGTATTTATCCCACTGAGGTCCACCCTGTTGCGTATTGATTTTCTTATCATCTTTATAATCCTCTCATTGAGTAGAACAATTTCTTCTAAGTAATCATCCGTCATAAACTAGTAATAAGCGAGATACAATTTTTAAAAATATTTATAGTTATGTGTGTGAGAAGATGCGCCATTATGGCTGTCTAGGAGTCTCTTGGCTGCTGCGTCCCTTCCTCACATGACACTGGGCCTGCGCGAACTCTTGCGAGAAATTCCTAGATTCCTTCAGCCAATCACCGCCCCTTTTTATTTCTATCAGCCAGTGACATCGTGTCTAGCATCTTCATTCCCTCCCGCTTCATTTTCAAATTCAGTTCCGCTATACGGCTTCCTTGTGTGCCAAATGTCCTAGCTCCGCCTCGTATCTCCAGTGATGAGGACTATGATTCAGACGATTGAGGTGAGCCAGGTAAGGATACAAAACGTTAAGTTAGGTTACGTTACGTTAGTCTAGGTTCAGTTAGGTTTAGTTAGGTTAGGTTGTGTTTGGTGTTTGTTTATTAGTTTCTCATTCAAGAAATTCAGGATGCAATGGTTATTAATGTTTTTCATGTGATTGCAATATTAATTTCTGCCGAGAATCATTGGTTTCCACTCCCTCACCTCCGGAGGTAATAGCAATAAAACTAATGATTTCCGACAAAAATCAACATTGGAATCACATGTAAAACCCTAATAACCATTGCATTCTGAAATTCTTTAGTGAAAAAGACAGGGTGGACCTCAGTGGGATAATTACCCTAACCTGACCTAACTTAACCTAACTGGGGGATCCCAAGAAGCTATTTCCGACTGGTAAATGCAACTGATAATGAGATTTAAATGATCAGAATGTTTAAATCCACTGGTAATGTATTGTTATAAACTGCCATTAATAATACCTTTTTTCATAGTCTCCATGTCTGATTTTTGTCTTGATGACGCTAAAGTTCTCTAAGAAACAATGGGTAAAACATAAGGTACTATAGGTTCCTGCCGGAGGTCAATTATATGGGAGACTGAACATATTCTATTGCAATAAGCATGAAATTAATATTTCCAGGATGTGGAAAAGATCGGTGTGGCTGGAGGGCAGAAAAGAAGAGGAGTGTGTGGTACCATCTACCTGGATAGTTGAAGGCAGCCAGATTTTATATTGACCATCAAAAGTTGATGCTCACAATGCCTTAACTAGTCGAGAAGACCCAGACCCCAAATCATGGAGAAAATTTCCATTGATAAAAGTAAAAATAGCTTCTGGTAAGTAATACATATTGTATTGACCACAACTGTAAAGCATTGGTAACTGTACTTCATCGGTTCCTTAGCCAAAATTTTATATGAAGTACTACAGTACGCCATCAGTAACGAAGAGGTTAAGGCAGATCGAAGAGATCCTCCCTTATCTGGAAACTCTGCATATCCAATCCAACAAGTCTCTGGCCCCATTAATCCAAATACAGGAGGGATTATTGTAGTCACTTTCAGTTGTCTTAATTTCTTCCCTCCGTAAATTATATGATCTGTCATTTTTCGCAATAGGGTTAATACACCTGAGGAGTAACACTTTTAAGGGTTTGGAAGTTTAAAAAGTTATTGAGTCATGTTTGCAGTGAAAACCTGAAATAGACAAGCATTTAAATGGGTTTCAGACAGTTACGAGGAATGTGAGCAGTACCAGCTGACATCAGCAGTAGACAGTGACAGAAGCAGCAGTGACCTGGATGGGGAAGATGGTTTGACCTTGCTTGGTAGGAAGAAACGTATGAAGAAAGCTCTGCCAAAGGACTTTATTAGTAGTCAGGATTTGGATTGTTCACGTAAGTCTGTATTCAGTTACTGACATTTGCAAGCATGTATAAGGTTTTTCTAGACAAAAATATGTACCTACATACATACACTATCTTCTACTCATGCTCATCCCTATACTGTCCAAACCCCTTATGCAAGAGTTAACCAGCATCTTCACTCTTTCATCCCTCACGCTGGTAAACTCTGGAACAATCTTCCTTCATCTGTATTTCCTCCTGCCTACGACTTGAACTCTTTCAAGAGGAGGGCATCAGGACATCTCTCCTCCCGAATTTGACCTTGCTTTTGGACACCTCTTTTGTTTCTATTTTAGGAGCAGCGAGTAGCGGGCTTTTTTTTTATTATTGTTTTCTTTTTTGTGTGCCCTTGAGCTGCCTCCTGTGTTCCTGTCACACACAATCACTCTACTGCTATGCTCTAGTGTCAGTCCCCTTCCCTTAACTGCCTCCTTCACACTATCAATCCATCCTTTTCGCGGCCGCCCTCTCAGATTCCTACCCCTCCCGTTTGAACTTACTATCTTCTTCACCAACCTGTCATCCTCCATTCTTTCAACATGACCAAACCATCTCAGCACACATTGCTTTGCTCTTCCTGCCAAATTTTGCTTTATTATAGGTTTGTAGTAGATAAGCATATTTGAATTATTAGATATTACCATAGTAAATTTTGTTTTGTTAACAGCTATTATTTTTTCACAGACTTTGCCTCAGGGCCATCTTTACAAGTAACAGTTGCTCCCCCCCCCACCACAAAAGGTTGTCCCATACAACCATCAACACAAAGGCTTGCCAAGTGCAGCAAGAAAAAAATCTGAAAACACATTATTCTGACAGGTAAGATGTAGCTGTATTATACAACTAATTGCTTTATGTGATCATGACCTGATGTAGAGAAACGAATGCAGTCCATGTGCAGTAAAGGGTCATATTACTGTATTTCTTATATAGGATGAGGTCATCTATGATGTGATCTCAATCTGAGATGAATATAGTATGACAAAATGTAGCTGTGAATCTATCTATCTATATATTGAGGCTGTTTCCCCCGTAAAAGGAGTGACTCCACGCTCTCCAAAACCACAAATCTCCTGAACTGTGGCCCATCACCGGATGCAGTTTAATGTCCGACCAGGATAATTACTAATATTTCCTATTACATATATTTCACAGATGTGAAAGTAACCGGCAAAAGAAGAGTAGTTACCAACAGCAAGATGAAGGCAGTCAGCCTGATACCCTACACGGCAGTTTGGACCTTCATGACAACCACAGCCTAGGGAACAGATCTGACCGACAGACGAGACATGACAGCAGTGACCAACAAAGCAGACATGACAGCAGCGATTGACACAACAAACATGACAGCAGCGATTACACAGCAGACATGACAGCAGTGACCGACACAGCAGACATGACAGCAGTGACCAACACAGCAGACTTGACAGCAGTGACCAACACAAAAGACATGACAGTCGTGACCGACACAACAGACATGACAGTCGTGACCGACACAACAGACATGACAACAGTGACCAACGCAGCAGACATGACAGTCGTGACCGACGCAGCAGACATGACAGTCGTGACCGACGCAGCAGACATGACAGTCGTGACCGACGCAGCAGACATGACAGTCGTGACCGACGCAGCAGACATGACAGTCGTGACCGACACAACAGACATGACAGTCGTGACCGACACAATAGACATGACAACAGTGACCGACGCAGCAGACATGACAGTCGTGACCGACACAACAGACATGACAGTCGTGACCGACACAACAGACATGACAACAGTGACCAACGCAGCAGACATGACAGTCGTGACCGACGCAGCAGACATGACAGTCGTGACCGACACAACAGACATGACACCCGTGACCGACACATCAGACATGACAGACGTGACCGACACAATAGACATGACAACAGTGACCGACATGACAGATATGACAGTCATGACCGACGCAGCAGGCATGACAGTCGTGACCGACACAACAGACATGACAACAGTGACCAACGCAGCAGACATGACAGCAGTGACCGACAAGGGAGCGATTGGATTCAGAATCTGTCTAGTGAAGACCTTGATGATGTTCAACCCTTGAACCAAGGAGAAAACCGTCAGAGTGGATTTCCTATGGATTGGGCAAGTAAGTTGAAAAGTTTTTGTGCACTGAGTAGTGCTCAAGTGTTTTAAACAATGAACAGTGTAGTGCTTTTAGTTAGGTGTTCCAATTCTTCTTGTATGAATATATTGTAAATGTACTGAGTTATGTTGTCCTAACAGTTTTACATCCTTTCTGGTTGCATTCATTGTGATAACAATTTTCGGTAACCTGACATTACAGTGAGTGTACCAAAGTCCTGCTGTCTTTCACTTAGTGGCACCACTCATCATCTACCTGCAGGTTCCAAATATTACACAAGTGTCCTATACCATGTACTTACAGCATCATGCCTGATTGTAATTTACAATGCTATGATTTTCACAATGTATACTGTAAATACTTTTTTTTAATCTGTCCAAAAGTATAAAAATTAATGGAGATGTAGCAACAATGTAACATGCCAGGGCTTTGGAAAGTATTACAATACTGAAAGTCTAAATATTATTGTTCAGCTTCCATGTAATTACTGCAAAAATCATTATCAATAGATTATTATTGGATTTGTGTTGTGATTTGTAAAGGAGTTATGATATTAAGTTAATAAATTATTAGCATTAATCTGTATAATATAGGTACTACTTCATATAAATATTTGGTGGAGAGTGGATTGTTGATTTGTGTGGGTATGTGTAAGTAGGAAGATTCAATAAGTAAGAGTGTAGCTCTAAATAGTTTCCACACCATAATTAATATGGTTCACTCACTCAGATTCACCACATTTGGATAACAATATCTGAGGAGGATTGAAATATTGCCTGTTCTAAAATGCCAAGTGTATGTTAAAACTTCTTTTCCTCACTATTTTTTCCAGAATTCCAGAGGCGAGTCATTCATTTGTTGCTGGATATGAGGACCTCTTTGCATACTCTTACTGGCTCTACACCAAGTGACAATGATATATCAATTCAACAGCTGGACTCTATGGAGGATGCAGAGGCATTTGAAAATGAATTGTGAACACCCTCTTTTTGCAAAGAAATGACAGAAAAATTTGTCCACATAGGTGGAATTTCAGTGAAGGATATGATATCAAAGGTATTGTGCAGCATTATGTCGAAGAAGTTGATGTGTAAGTACAACATGTATGGACAACGGGGCAAAGTAGCTTTTAAAAATACAAGATTGTGCAGTGTCATCACAGACTGTTATGAAGAAATTCAGAGATGTGAGTTTAACAGAAATACACATGATTGCAACACAATTGTGTAATGCCCCAAAAATGAAGTAAAGTGGAAACTAAATCATGTAGGGTAGTGGGCAAATAGTGATGCTGGGTCAGGGGATACCATAAAATCAGGTAACTTCAGACATTTTTTAGGGTTTTGGCCTATAAATTCTTGTAGAACTACACTATTTGAAACCTGTCCTTACTGTGAAAACTGTTCTATGATCTGTCCAACAGTTTGGTTAGACTCAGGAAAACTGTTGATACCCACATTTTATTCCAGGTACGGTGTGCAAAAAATGTAGCAACAAGATATGTGTATTCTCAAAGCATGAACAGAAATTTGTATTAGTAATTAAGAGCCACACCTGTAATATCAAGGCATACTGTGTAGAACAGTCCTTGAGTTAGGGCTGAGGAGGTAAAACTAAAATCTGAAATCTGACTCCTTTATTTTGAAATAACTGCCACAAAATGGTTGTTGATAATGAAACTGGCTTTATAATGCTACCAAGAACTCAGCTGGAGTCAGTCATGGTAACTTTACTGCCTCCTTCCTGCCTCCTTTCACCCACTATTGCTGTGACTTGACTGCAGGCCTGCCATGAATAACAGCAAATTGTGAAAATGATGATGTACAGTATTGTATTGTGGCTTTTCTTTCTCCTGATGGATATTAAATTTACATAGTATTATATTGTATTGTGGCTTTTCTTTCTCCTGATGGATATTAAATTTACATAGTATTATATTATGTCTCATTGCAATACATACTGCAATGCTGTAGTGCTTTATGTTAATTTTCTGTGTTGATTATTTTCTTGTTAATCAGCAATGCATACCCTATATTGTTTAAAGATGTAAATGTCATTGTAGGATGTGTGTATTTGCATTCCTAAAATCCTGTGCTTTGTATAGAAAGATATACATTCACTTCAAGATATTCATGTATGTATTCCTTGTACTACCATCATAGTATAGTGCCATACTATATTATGCGTTGTAGTACTTATAAGGAATACATACAAATATCCTTCAGTACGTGGATGTATATATTTCTATTCAATACAAGATTTTAAAATCCAGATATACAAATCCTACCTTGGAATTTATATCTTTAAATAATACAGGACATGCATTGCCGATTAGCAAGGAAATTATCGTATTAATACAGAAATTACCTTGGAAATTACACGAGTAATTCAAGTGTTTTGGTCACGTGAAACACTCGTGTTCACGACATGAAAAACTCACGTGAAAATTTCTCGTGAATTTCACGTGTCAAAAACACGTGAATTCCATTTTGCGTTTTAGATCAGTTTTTCTCGTGATATTCACGTGTCATATTCACGTGAATTTGATCAGATTTATCCGAGTTTTGCCCACTGGGATGGCACGCATCCAGTACCCCGTCACCTTACTGCACCCACACCTCACTGCCACCTGCCGTCCTCTTCCATGTAGCTATCCAGTCTACTCTTAAAACAAGCTATCGTCCCTGCACTAACTATGTGATTGCTGAATCTATTCCATTCCCCCACCACCCTATTACTAAACCAATGCTTGCCTATATCTCTCCTAAATCTATACTTTTCTAATTTAAATCCATTACTGCGAGTTCTATCCTGCTGGCTAATTCTCAGTACTTTACTTATATCGCCTTTGTTGTAACCCTTGACCCATTTGAATACTTCTATCAGATCTCCCCGCACTCTTCGTCTCTCTAGTGAATGTATAAGTTTAGAAGTTTCAGCCTATTTTGATATGGGAGGTTCCTCAGCCCCTGAATCATCTTGGTCATCCTCCTCTGAACTGATTCTAGCAAGCTGATGTCCATTCTGTAGAGGCAGCTCCTTTGACCCTAAGCTCCCGTGTATCTACCCCCACCGAATATCGCTGTCCATGAATTTATCTAGTCTATTTTTTAATGTGACAATTGTATTGGCACTCACCACGTGACTGCTAAGCCTATTCCACTCATCCACCACCCTGTTTGTAAACCAATTTTTGCCTGTGTCCCTGTTGAATCTGAATTTATCCAGTTTAAACCCATTACTTCGTGTCCTACCCGGTTCTCTTACCAACAAAACCTTATGAATGTCTCCCTTATTAAAGCCCTTCATCCATTTATAAACCTCGATCATGTCTCCACGCACCCTTCGCCTTTCTAGAGAATGCAAGTTTAACTGTTTGAGTCTTTCCTCGTATGGCAAGTTTCTCAACCCCTGAATCATCTTAGTCATCCTCCTCAGCACCGATTCTAACATTTTGATATCCATTCCATAGTAAGGTGACCAGAACTGAGCCGCATAGTCAAGATGAGGTCTAACTAATGCTAAATATAGTTTGAGGAAGACTTCGGGGCTTCTGTTGCTTACGCTCCTTGAAATAAATCCCAGTACCCTATTAGCTCGATTTCTAGCTTGAATGCATTGTGCCCTTGGACGGAGATCAAAGCTCACTAAGACCCTAAATCCTCTCGCACCCAGACCTGCTTATGAGAGTGTTATTTAAGCAATAGTTATGTGAGGGGTCTTTCCTACCTACACTCAGAATACTGCACTTCCCTACATTGAACTCCATCTGCCATTTATCCGCCCAGTCATACAATCTGTTGAGTTCACCCTGGAGAATACTAGCGTCCTGATCTGACTCAATTACTCTACCGATCTTGGTATCATCTGCAAACTTACTAACATCACTACTAATTCCTGTATCTAAGTCATTGATATAAATAATAAACAAAAGTGGACCTAATACCGAGCCTTGTGGGACCCCACTCGTAACACATCCCCAGTCAGATCTTTTACCATTGACTGAATTGTTAACTAAACATTTAAGTGAGTCTTTAACATATAGCGCAACTCACTGAACTGCCACACACTACTGGCGACCCACCAGCGTCACGTATCCTGCCTAATAATTCTCTAAAACGCCTGAGAAGGTCCTCGCTTGGCACACGATCTATCGTGGTGCTTGTAGATTAGCTCTCTAACCATTGGATCACATTTCAGGATATAATGTGCTGTGCCACCGGCAGCAGGCTTACTAAAAATGTTCTCAATTTTCTCCTCAACTTGTGTAATCGAGTGTAGGAACTCATTTCTTTTAAGCAGTGTCTCAATTATCTTATCCCCAGTCTCCTCCTTGTGCACATTACGATCTTTGGCCTCAGTTTTCCCACACTTTTAGTCCTGACTTTCTCCACAGATTGCAATTTCTGGGCTGCCTCATTCCTCATATCCTCATCATCAAAGTTCATTATAATATTACCTCCAATAGTAAATCATGAATCAGTAATCTGAATGCCATGTAATGCTTCAGAAACTTCACTTTTCAACTCTGTAGCCTTTTTATCTTGTTCCGAGGCCTTGACAACAAGTAAATTCTTCTTAACTTTCCTCTTACGTTTGGTGACCTCAGCCCAAGTTGCATCTGCTGACTCCACATGTTCAGCCCGCTGCAAAACGTCCGCCACATCCTGCGCCACCTCCCCCAGCTCCTCCTTCACACTGACCGCTTGTGACTCAACTTCTTGTTTCACTTCTGATATTTCCTTAGATAATTCCAGCTTGAATTCTTCCATTTTTTCCACAATTTTGGTAGCCAGAGATGCTTTATGAAGGCATGGGTTGCAAATCCAATTTACTTTATATATATTTTCCGACTTAATTCCAGACAGATGAGCACACTTCACATGACACCACTTAGGGCACAGACAGCACCCTATCCACTTATCGCCTGTGGGATCCGCACAAACGTAACAGAACTCCACCGAGTTCTTGGCTCGGCCAGCCCAAGATCTATAGTATCAGGTCTCCTCACTTTACCTCCACTGCGCAGCCTGTGACGTCAGCTGGCTGTGAGACAGTGAGGAAGACGGGAAACTATTCTATTTTCCCCGTTCTCTCTCATGGCGCTGCCGTTCTCTCTCTCTCTCTCTCTCTCTCTCTCTCAAGAATACCCCATATTTGCCCCCAGATGTTGATGCTGTCATTATTATTAGTAGTAGTAGTATTGTGTTTGTGGTGTGTGTGTACTCACAAACTCAAATGTACGCATAACAGCTATAATATTTTGTATATCTCCCTACGTCATATTTTTTTATATATGTGATTCTTATAATGTGCCTTGTCAGTGGCTATGAGTTGATACCCTCTACTCCATTCTTATTACTAGCTTACATGTGTGTGTGTGTGTGTGTGTGTGTGTGTGTGTGTGTGTGTGTGTGTGTGTGTGTGTGTGTGTTTTTTTTTTTATCTCTCTCTCTCTCTCTCTCTCTCTCTCTCTCTCTCTCTCTCTCTCTCTCTCTCTCTCTCTCTCTCTCTCTCTCTCTCTCAGCTTCTCATTTTCAGGGAAACGATGACAAATCACATTCGGATTATTTTCTCTTTGGTTTGAATAACATCCGTTAACCGCACAGTAAGCCATATTGTCATAATGTAGTAGCGTAAGTCTGTGACACGCTTATGAAAAACACTGTGGATAGATACCCCTCGACAGAAGTGAGAAACTGAGAGCGACTGCCAGCAGGCTGTTACTTCACGGAGGTTGGAAGAGCGACTGACCCCATCGGCCCCGTTGAACCTACCCTCGAACAGCCTCGTGACGTCAGTGCGCCAGCATCTGCGAAAATACGTCGGAAGTGAGGAGACCTGGTACTGTAGATCTTGGGCCAGCCATGTCGATTCAGCGTTTTCGCGAGCAAGGCGCAGCACCTCCGACCCGCGCGGCGACTCACTACTCACTCTGCCATAATTGTTTAGCATCCTTATTCTTGACCCGCTATGTTGGACTGAGTAAGTGACCTTTGACCTGATGAACTAAAGTCTGTGTCCAACTCTGCCAGCCATCACTCGTCAGCACCCCTGACCAGTCCTCCGGGACCCAAGCCACCTGGGGACAGAGTGGCCTCAACGCCTAGCCTCGCAGCCTCAATGATTAGGTATGTTTGTGCGGCTTACTCGCATTGGCCTTCCCCTAAAACTATGAGACTCTAACTTGTGGGCTGAACTAAATCATCGCCTATTCGACTAAGTGCTTATGAAGTGCAAAAAGCAGCCTAGATTCCGATAAGTAGCAATATTACTAGATTTACTAGCGGCTTCTCTTGTTACCGCCGATAAAAGACTGTTGAACTCTAAATTAACTTCCATAATAAATCAAACTATCGCCTAGTCGACCAAAGCGCTTATAGAACGTAGCAAACCTAAACTCCGAAAAGTAGGATTGATAGATTTTAGCGATTAGCACTTCCTTTCACCTACGATAAAACAACAAGCGATTGGACTCTTAATATCTAGTATTAACCAAACCTTCATTTATTCGAGTAACACAGCGTAGCAGACCTTACAAACTCCCCAAAACAGTACTATTAGGAGAGCCTAGTGATTACCAGCGCCCAGCCAATTTTTTCCACCAAATCGATAAAATACTGACGGTGACCGCGAGCCTTTAGTAGCCATCGACCTTAATCCCCCCGGAGCCTTGACACCTGTGAGACACTCTGCTGGTCTCAGCGTGTAACCTTTCAGCTTACTCTGTTAACCGTTCCTCCCGGGCTCCCTCCCTGACCACGCCCTGCTTCTGTACTCCGTCCCATCCCTCCGGCGTGGTCTCGGGGGGCCAGCGCGCGAAACTGCTTCTTGCATTAGCCACACCGCTGCTCCGAGGGGCGGCGCGAGGCGGAACTGTCCTGCTGCTCGTCCGTGTATTGAGGCCTCGCGGAAATGACGATTTTACATCATCTTCCTGTTTTGAATTCCCCTTTTCTCTCCTTTTCCTGTATGTCGTTCATCTGTTGTCATATTGTTTCCAACCCTTTTCCGATTTTTCATTGTGTTTTTTGTTTTGTTTCCTTGCTTCCGTTTTTTTCATAATTTGTAACCAATCGACTACTTATCTTCATAATTTCTCTTTCGGTTCAATGTGGAGGCGTTCTCTGGTCTTGTTTCCCTAATGCCTGGGGGCGAAAGCAAGATCGAGAGAAGTGAGCTGCATTGTATTCATATGATATTAATGTCGAGTTTAAGGTTAGATCCTCTTCACCAGTTGTGATGTAACTTGAGCCTCCCGTCGCCTGAGAACGAAGCACTATATATCTATGGCTTGAATCGAGCCGTAACTCTACGATTCATATATTTTTCCATTAAGAATGAAGCTGAAAGTAGAGGTTCAATCCTAGCTGCAGTTAGCCGGTTCAGTGATGTTTCCTGAGTCTTCCATCACCTGAGAACCATGACCTTTATATTCCTAGATAGAGTCGAACCAAGTCTCTCCATTAATTTTTTGACGAAGAGGAAGAAAAGCGTAAAGGTTCAATCATAGTTACCCTTGGCTGGTTCACTGATGTTTCCTGAGTTTTCCATCACTTGAAATGTACGTTTTTTTTTTTTTTTATATATATCTGGCTTGAATCGCACCAAATATCTATAACCTTTTTTTCTGAGTAAGAGGGATAGAAAGTAGGAATGAGGAGAGAGAGATTTTTTTCACAGTAAAGGAACCAGCTCAAGGGCAAAAACAAAAATGAGAAGGAAAAGCCCACTAAACACTCCCCTTATATAAAAAAAAAAAAAAGCTTACAGAAGAGTGGCCAAAAGAGAGGTCAATTTCAAGAGGTGAGGTGTCCCGATACTGTCCTCTTAATTAAAGGAGTTCGTAGGCAGGAGGAAATACATACGGAGGGTGATTAGTCCAGAATTTACCAGTGTGATGGATGAAAGAGTGAAGATGCTGGTTAACTCTTGCATCTTTTGATAAAATTCCCTCCCAACAAGAACTACATGATTCCAGGCTGGAGGTCGCAGGACGCTTAACCTCAAACCTTACTTTCATTTGATCTGGCACAGTAGCGCTTCATGAAACACACAGGTGGAGTCTTAGTCGAAGTTAATTGATCTGTGTTCTATGTAGTTATAATATTGTAGTGTTTGGAGTGATGAAATTATGCTTTAACACCTCACACACAAGTGAAGAGTTAAAATTTCGTCTATTTAGGAGACAATATGATAAACACCTTGCGGTGATGTCACTCAGGATTCGGATATCAGAGTAAATCCCACTGACTGATCGCAACATACGGCTTCACTGAGTCTGAGGTTACGTAAAACTTGGCGAACCCTTATGATAGATTTATAGTGTATTATAAACTTGACTTATCACCCAAATGATATGATAACGTTGGTATTGGCCTCACTAGTATAGCATGCACTACTCGAGTCACGGTCTTCGCTTGTCTCGAAACAATAATGGAATGCACCCAATAAGATTAATTCTCTAATAATTCTCGGCGAGTCATTATACCAACATGTTAGACAAATTAACTCCTGCATGCAAGCTATTTAATAAATTACTCTTCTCCAGAGACGGCTAATTTCGGCAATTCAAAACGCCCGCGCCACATTCCTTATTCGTCAACTTAAAAAGCGTACAAAGTTCCCACTTTTTATTAGGCAATGAGGAAGAACAAGAGAGAAGGGTAGACCAGGAGTAGATTGAAACAACCTGTAGAAGTCCATGCAACTCTGTTTAAATTTTCTTACCAGCAATGCTTTTAGCGTTGCAATTTGAAGTTGTTGTTTTTTCAGATGCCCACAACTTGTTCATGAAAGAAAAGACACGTTCAGTGGAAGCAGTAGTTCCCAGGATGGCACATTATGAACTGAACTATATCTGACATGCGTTGATGGTTGTTTTTGTCTGTTACGTATATCATATGAGCATTAATTATTGTTTAATAATTTGTGAATATAAAGCTTAAACAAGTGGCACGCAAATCACTTTGTTAATATTATTGTGATATCTGGTATCTTAGTGTCTCCCTTCCTCTCTATCCCTCCCTTACGGGGGTCCTGTCCTGCTCCCCCCAGCAGAGCTGAGGTGGTGGGAGTGATCGCACTCTTACCAACTCCATCGAGATTACCGGGTTGCTCAGTGTGAAATTCATCGGACCCCATTGTAACGATAGTTTTTTGAGTGTGTGTACGTGAGCAACGACATCACTTGCTCTCATGCCGACGACCTTGACTTTCTTTAATTTTTCACCATCTGGCTAAGACTTCATTGTCATTTTATTACTACTAACGGTTTCAGGGGCCGTGTTCCCCTGCTTTTCGCAAATAAAAGTTTAACAAAGCGTCGGACAAGGATGTTGTTTTGGCAGTGGATGTTTGAGACCCCGACCTAATGGGCAAAAATATGATTTAGTGTCACATGTGGATAATGAAGCACTTATAAGAGTAAATTTAGGGTAAACTCGGCTGAAAGTTAAGGGCACCGTGAGCGAGGCTAGCCCCGCCCCGCCCATCTTCTCGTGACGTCGATGTGACGTTAGTTCTGACGTATGAGTAATCATCCATCCAACCAGCAATTATGTCTTACTGCTTCACACACACACACACACACACACACACACACACACCGTAGCAATATTTAATCTACTGTAAATATGGATGTTCCTTATATGGACTATCAGTTGGGGAGAAACAGTTTTACTCGAAGGAAATTACTTATCCTTTACATGGAAAATGTGACTATTGGTAGTACATGCTGCATGTATGTAAGCGAGCAGTAGTTTCTAGTTTCATCCCTTGTTGGTTCACCAACCTCCCCCAAACCCAACCTTTCCTTCCTCACACAATCATCCCCACCCAACTACCCAACAACACCTTTGTCGTTGGCGGGGGTAGCCTCGCTCACAGTGCCTTTAATTTGTAGCCAAGTTTACCCTTAATTTATTCTTATAAGTGCCTCATTATCCACATGTGATACCAAATCATATTTTTGCCCATTAGGTCGGGGTCTCAAATATCCACTGCCAAAATAACATCCTTGTCCGACGCTTTGTTAAAGTTTTATATGCGAAAAACAGGGGAACACGGCCCCTGAGACCTTTAGTAAATACGTCTGTGCTGCTTATCTCTCACCTAACTCTACCAGCTATGTAAAATTCTTTGACTACTTAAACTCTAAAGTGGAGCACATCTTCACCCACTCTCCCTTCACTGAAATCTCCATCCTAGGAGATTTCAATGTTCATCACCAGCTTTAGCTTTCATCTTCTTTCACTGACCAGCTTGGTGAACAAGCCTACAACTTTGCTTTCCTCAATGATCTAGAGCAGTTGGTTCAGCTCCATACACGTATCCCCGACCGTTTTGGAGACAGGCCCAACATACTAGACCTCTTCCTTACCTCTAACCCTTCTGCTTACTCTGTCAAACTGTTCTCTCTGTTGGACTCCTCCAATCACAACCTTATGTTTGTATCTCTTTCTTCGCATCACACAGGTCATTGTCTCTGGAATGGAGGCACACATTCCACGTACGTTCTCTACTCCTCATGCTAAAAAGCCTTGGTTTAATCACGCTTGTTCTCGTGCTATCAAAGATAAAGAGGCAGCTCACAAAAGGTACCAGAGCCTTCGCACTCTTTATATCTTTATATTTCTGCCCAGAATCGTCTCAACTCTATTCTTCGACCTATCAATAGCTCTTTCATTCATAGTAAATGTCAAAACCTTGCTTTTTCTAATTCTTCCAGAGACTTCTAGCACCTAGCCCAAAATATCTCCTCCAATTTCACTTCTTCATCTTTTCCTCCTCTCCTTAACCCTGACGGCAGCACCGCCGTCGCATCTATCCCTAAGGCTGAACTCTTCTCTCAAACCTTCTGTAAAAACTCCACTCTGTACGATTCTGGGAATATTCCTCCTACTCCCCCCCCCCTCCCCCCTTTACTCCTTTATGCCTGTTATTTAGATTCTTAAGAATGATGTTTTCTATGCTCTCTTTGGCCTCAACTCTCAGAAGGCTTATGGACCTGATGGAGTGCCTCCTATTGTCCTTAAAAACTGTGCTTCCGTGATGACACCCTGCCTGGTCAAACTCTTTCGCCTCTGCCTATCATATACCTTTCCTTCCTGATGAAAGTATGCCTTCGTACACCCTGTGCCTAAGAAGGGTGACCGTTCCAATCCCTCAAACTACTGGTGATCTTCTGATCTCTTAACTGACTCTTGGTCATCCTCTCTGAGCTGTTTCGGTGAAACTTTTTCAGTTGCCCTAGACATAGCTTTCGATAGAGTCTGGCACAACTCTTTGCTTTCCATACTGCTCTCTTTCGGATTCTATCCTTCTCTCTGCTCCTTTATCTCTGTCATGATTTCATTATTCGAGGAATAGCCCGTGGAAAAATACCGCGGGAGTCCCCGCCATTTTGATTGAGAGAGCGGGAAGTAGTCACACGACAGGCGGGAAAACCAGGCAGGCGGGAAACAGCACCTATTTCAAATCATATTCGTTATTGCTGCCAAAGCTGAATTATGAGTGGGATGCATGACCCAATATTACCGTGCATGTTGTTAGGTTATTAATAAATAATAATCCATAGCCGTAGGGCGTTTAGCGTAAGTGTTACACAGAAAACGAGATGTCACTGTGGCGAGAGCTGGCATCTTGACCGCAGCTGAGGCTTGTGGGTCTCGCCGGGCCGCTCGCAGCCATCTTCTTCCGAGACTCCAACACGACAAGACGTCCTCACCATCCTTCCGTGCCACGTGTCCATCGTGGTGGTTTACCTGCCTTTGTAGTATCCACAAGTCCTGGAGGACTGTGTGCTGCAGGCGAGGGGAGCCGTTGGAAGGTAAGGAGGGCATGGCGTGTTGCAGAGAGGAACGAGAGAGGACTGAAGAGGGACTCTAGGGCTCCAGACCACGAGGTAGATCAGGTGTGGCTCCCGCTTCGCCCACCAGGGATAGGCCAGGAGGTAGCTAGATTCGTGAGGTCGTGCGATGTGTGTCAAAAGACTATAGATAGGGGTAGGGTAAAGCCTGCTCCCTTACAGCCACTGCCCATTATTGACTCTCCCTTTGAAAGAGTAGCGGTAGATTTGGTGGGGCCGATACAGCCCCGAGCCAGCGATGGCTCCCGGTATATTCTTACGCTTGTAGATTTTGCCACGCGTTGGGCAGAAGCAGTGCCGCTGAAGAATATTGAAACGCAAACTGTGGCTGAAGCTCTCATGACTATATTTTGCCGAGTAGGTATACCCAGACAGATACTGAGTGATCGGGGTACTCAGTTCACCTCAGGGATGATGGAGGAAGTACTACGTCTGCTAGCGTGCAAAGGGTTACATACCACGCCCTACCATCCCATGGGGAATGGACTGTGTGAACGTTTTGACGGCACACTTAAGAAAATGCTTAAACGCATGGCTGCCGAACAACCCAAGGAATGGCCTAGATACCTGGCTCCTTTGTTGTTCACATACAGAGAAGGGCCACAGAGCTCCACCAGGTTCTCCCCGTTTGAGCTAATGTATGGTAGGTCTGTTAGGGGTCCGCTTCAGTTACTGAGAGAGCTGTGGGATGACAATGTTCCGGACCCGGACGTCAAGACCACATACCAGTACGTGTTAGATCTAGGTGACAGGCTCAGAGAGACCTGTAACATTGCTAAGGAGGAGTTACTCAAAGCAAAACAAGTACAGAAAAGTTACTACGACAGGAATGCAAAGTTGCGTAAGCTCAGTGTAGGAGAACAGTGTCTAGTTTTGCTTCCCACTGCGAGCAACAAGTTGTTAGCTCAGTGGAAGGGACCTTACGAGGTTCAGGAGAAGGTTAATGACCTTATTTATATTCTCCTGGTTGACGGACACCCAAAACGGTTCCACATCAACATGTTGAAACAATACTACCGGCCAGATGCAGCCGCAGGTTGCTTGCGAGAAAGTGAGTATGATGAAGAGATGTCTAAAGTTAGTTAAAGCTCACTATTTTCAACCTCAGACCGTAGATGTGGGAGCGGCAGTAGTAATACAAGATGATGAGGACGGCGAGGCTCCTCTCACTGTTTCTTCTAGACAGACAGAGTCAGTGCATGACGTAACGTTGGGAGGATAGTTAAACCCAGAGGAGAGGGAACAATTAGCATCGCTGCAGGAGCGTCTGGTAGCAGAGTAAGATGATCAAAGTGGACAGGTTAGGTGGCTCGGAGACTTTATATTCGGATCTTGGGACCTCAAGATTCAGCTGAGTCGAGGAACCAAGTGACGAAAGTGTTCAGATTAGGTGGCTTTCGAGGATGATTGGCGGAGCACCCCGCTATCCGGCCATGTGTTTTCGAGCAGATAGGAGCTGTCAACTCTGTAGGTGGTGGAGTCGTAAATGCAACCCTGAAAAAGCTGGTTTGGCCGAGAGTTTTGCGGCATGCTTAAAATTTAAGTTGCATGGTATGGTGCATGGTGTGATAATGTAGGAAAAATTAGGCAGATAGCCAGGAATATATGCAATAAGTTACACCATTTTACACCTACCTGCAGCTACTCCACATCTGTCCCACCTACACTATGTATACATACATAACACCACTTACATACTGTGAATAATTGTGGCGAAGTTCGCCAAGCCCGCTCTAAAAGGTACTGGCGCCTCGCTATGGAGTTTTCCCTCTAGTTTCAGTATTAACGTTAATGTTGAGGTTTTTCACTCACAGGCGAACCGTCAATTACCTGAGCAGAAGTTAACTGACATACACCACAGTATAAGAGGGTGTGTGAAAAGTGTGAGAACGTGCTGTCAGGAACATGCTAATTCTGTAGGTGCAGTTGTAGGGCATGTTATCAGTGTTGGCAGCGTGTCACAGTTAAAAAAACTTTTCTCTGAAGACAAAAAAATTCTTAAAGGGGGGGCAAAATGTCATGATTTCATTATTCAAGGAATAGCCCGTGGAAAAATACCGCAGGCCGCCATTTTGACTGAGAGAGCGGGAAGTAGTCACAGGACAGGCGGGAAAACCAAGCAGGCCGGAAACAGCACCTTTTTCAAATCATATTCGTTATTGCTGCCAAAGCTGAATTATGAGTGGGATGCATGACCCAATATTACCGTGCATGTTGTTTGGTTATTAATAAATAATAATCCATAGGCGTAGGGCGTTTAGCGTAAGTGTTACACAGAAAACGAGATGTCACTGTGGCGAGAGCTGGCATCTTGACCGCAGCTGAGGCTTGTGGGTCTCGCCGGGCCGCTCGCAGCCATCTTCCTCCGAGACTCCAACGCGACAAGACGTCCTCACCACCCTTCCGTGCCACGTGTCCATCGTGGTGGTTTACCTGCCTTTGTAGTATCCACAAGTCCAGGAGGACTGTGTGCTGCAGGCGAGGGGAGCCGTTGGAAGGTAAGGAGGGCACGGCGTGTTGCAGAGAGGAACGAGAGAGGACTGAAGAAGGACTCCAGGGCTCCAGACCACGAGATAGATCAGGTGTGGCTCCCGCTTCGCCCACCTACAGTTAAGTAATCTATTTGCATAGGATGTTTTAAGATAGATAGATAGGATGCTGTGTGCCTGGGATTAATGAATTATTTCTTAATTTCAAGCGAATTTCTTTGTTGCTTTAAATAAACATAAGAGCAGGTTTCATCTAGTCTTTGCTTAACCTATGGTAGTGTGACTGGTCATAATTAAATATTAATAAGTGACTAGAGGGGCTGTGAGTCTGAGAACTCAATTTACAGATATTTTATTTTATATTTTTTATTGCTGAGAATTTACGGGATTTTCGGCAGTCCAGACCTTTCAAGAACCCCACAATCTCCAGCTTCCTTTCCGGCCGTTCTATCTCTGCTGTGGTAGACGGGCACTGTTTGTTTCCTTAAACCTATCAACAGTGGTGTTCCATAGGGCTCTGTCCTATCACCCACTCTCTTCCTATTATCCATCAATGATCTTCTTTCCATAACAAACTGTTTTATCCACTCATACGCTGACGACTCCACTCTGCATTATTCAACTTCTTTTAGCAGAAAACCCTCTCAACAGGAATTACAAGACTTCAGACTTGAGGCTGCAGAACGATTAACCTCAGACCTTGCTATCATTTCCGATAGGGGTAAAAGGAACTTTGTGTCCTTCGGTGCCTCTAAAACTTGATTTCTCAACCTATCAACTCGACACAATCTTCCAAACACCTATACCCAATTCTTCAACAACACTCAGCTGTCATCTTCTTCAACACTAAAACATCTTTGGTCAATCCTTACAAAACAGTGCGGGCTCAGCTAATGTAAGTTCGTTCTATATTCAAAACAGTGTGAGTTCAGCTAATGTAGGTTCGTTCTATATACAAAACAGTGTGAGTTCAGCTAATGTAAGTTAGTTCTATATGCAAAACAGTGTGAGGTCAGCTAATGTAAGTTAGTTCTATATGCAAAACAGTGTGAGTTCAGCTAATGTAGGTTCGTTCTATATACAAAACAGTGTGAGTTCAACTAATGTAAGTTAGTTCTATATGCAAAACAGTGTGAGTTCAGCTAATGTAAGACCGTTCTATATACAAAACTGTGTGAGTTCAGCTAATGTAAGTTCGTTCTATATACAAAACAGTGTGAGTTCAGCTAATGTAAGTTCGTTCTATATACAAAACAGTGTGAGTTCAGCTAATGTAAGTTCGTTCTATATACAAAACAGTGTGAGTTCAGCTAATGTAAGTTCGTTCTATATACAAAACAGTGTGAGTTCAGCTAATGTAAGTTCGTTCTATATACAAAACAGTGTGAGTTCAGCTAATGTAAGATCGTTCTATATACAAAACAGTGTGAGTTCACCTAATGTAAGTTCGTTCTATATACAAAACAGTGTGAGTTCAGCTACTGTAAGTTCGTTCTATATACAAAACAGTGTGAGTTCAGCTAATGTAAGTTCGTTCTATATACAAAACAGTGTGAGTTCAGCTAATGTAAGTTCGTTCTATATACAAAACAGTGTGGGTTCAGCTAAAATGGTTTACAGCATTACTTCCACAATAGGATCCGCTTTCTACTGTTTCTCCGTTTCTATTCACTATAATGTAAGCATACGCTATGGCAAAGTGATGTCTCTTTACGCCCATTCGAAGAAGGCTTTACGAGAATACTCTCAAAGACATAGAATGCTAAATAAGTTGGCTCATATGCTTTAGCATTATTAATAAATTTCACAGTATATCCCGCAGGTGGGAATCTTAGTCTTGTGGTCATCATTGAGTGCTCAGCAAGCGTTGTCTTGTTCTCACAGGCACACAAATTTCCATGCAGTTTTTCCATGCTGCATGGTTCTTTTTCATTTCCCGCCGCAGGATAGTTTCCTTAAGCAGTTAATTAGAACACCAACGAGGGAAGAAAATATTTTGGATTTGTTGTTAACTAATTTAGAGGACATAATAAGCAACACTGAGGTTGGGGGTTCATTAGGTAACAGTGATCATGAGGAAATTAGATTTAATATTAAATGGGAGGATAGAGTCAGCAGAAACAACACTTAATACCTGACTTCAGGAAGGCGGACTTCGAGGGTTTAAGAAAGCAGCTGCAAAGGCTTAAGATAGTAAGATCAGAAGTAGCTGAGAGCTTAAATCATAGGGTTCGTTATGTTGGGAGTATAGAACGTGTAAGAGTTCCTTTTTCCTGGAGTTCACCATTGGAATACGCGCTCACCTGGGAGGCTCTCCAACAATGTTTGAGCGAAACTGTAGGGATTCAGGAGTATTTATACCCAAATCAACAAGAAGATATCTATAAGGACGTGAATATACAGCATATATATATATATATATATATATATATATATATATATATATATATATATATATATATATATATATATATATATATATATATATACACACACACACAAACTGGTTTGCCTTCTCTTTTCCGAATATTTGTCTGCCCAGACAGTGAATTTGAGATAAATCTGACTTATTTAATAACACGAGGGAAGGAAAGGGAAGGGGAGGGAGGGAGGGAGGGGGAGAGAGAGAGAGGGAGGAGAAAGGTATGATGGAAGGGAGAGTTGAGCGAAGCTGTAGGGATTCAGGAGTATTTATACCCAAATCAACAAGAAGATATCCATTAGGACGTGAATATACAGCATATTTATATATATCTACAAACTGGTTTGCCTTCTCTTTTCCGAATATTTGTCTGCCCAGACAGTGAATTTGAGATAAATCTTACTTATTTAACCCTCTCGCGCACGATGACGCATTTCGTGTCATCAAGGGTAAAAGGTTCTGGCGAACGATGACGCGAAACGCGCCATAAAAGTAAACAAAAAATTATTAAAAATTAAGTTTTCGATGAAAGTGCGTCAAATTTGCAGTTGTTGGGATAAGTTTCTTAATAGTAACATATGGCAATCTTTCTAAGGAAAGTAGATGAGGAGCTTTGAGTGATTTTTATTTGCTAGGCTACTCTGACGAGAGAAAAAAATACAGTTTTCTCGGTGTAACTCGGGAACTAATAGACGTATGAGGAATTTGAAGATACCATAAGAATCCTCACTAAATTCCGCTTCGGAACATATATTCGGCTAAAAAAGTTGGCCCACAAAATTTCGAGCTAGCCGCAGATTTCTCAAGAATCAGAGGGGAATGGAGCACACACACACACACACACACACACACACACACACACACACGCATGCATGATCCTCTTTTCACTTCATGCCTTTTCGCTCTCTCTCCCTTCCCTTCGCTGACTCACTGAGGTATTTCTGGGTTGCCTTCGTTTGAGCGCTATCTTGATCTAGGGAAAAAGGTAAACTCGATGCGGCAACGTCTAAGGTCATATGACACCGAAGAGCAGGCAGAAAATATAAAGAAATGCAAGTTGAGAAAAGAAATAAGAAGAAAGAAGTTAAGAAATGAGATATAAGACATTAATTAATGCAAAATCAGAAAAAAAGACTTGGTGCTGCAGTGTTTAGGGTTAGATGGGGCCAAATAACCGGAGTAAAAAAATATATATATATATATATATATATATATATATATATATATATATATATATATATATATATATATATATATATATATATATATATATATATATATATATATATGAGGAAAGAAATAAGAAGAAACAAGTTGAGAAATGAGAAATAAGATAATGATACAATACACCTAGCAAAAACTTAAATAATTTATCGAGTCTTACGTTCAATGGCGATTTTTTATTTATTTTCGGACTTGCATTAGAGAGTAAATTCATATTCCAGCCTGGTCATTAACCTAATGTCTTTAACCTTTTCCGTGATTATAATCTTGTGGTCATTCGAGGGCCCACGATCTTATCTTAACCCTTCAAGTACCCCCTCTCCCGTCACCCCCTCCCTGCTGGGCACCCTGCTCCGTCACCTCCCTCCCGGTAAAAGAGATGGGGGTAGGGGGGCTCCAGATACCCCCTCTTCCGTAACCCCCCCCCCTGACCCCCCAACCCCCACTTCCAGTCCCCCCCGCTGAGGCTACCCCCACTTCCGTACATTTGTTACTACTGATGTGACACAATGTACAAACACACACACACACACACACACACACACACACACACACATAATGTGCATATTAAGAGAGAGAGAGAGAGAGAGAGAGAGAGAGAGAGAGAGAGAGAGAGAGAGAGAGAGAGAGAGAGAGAGAGAGAGAGATCAAAAGAACATAAGAACGCAGGTTCACAAGAGGCCGGTAGTGGCACGAGGCAGCCTTGACCCTAAGCTCCCGTGTATCTAACCCCACCTAATATCGCTGTCCATGAATTTATCTAGTCTATTTTTGAATGTGACAATTGTATTGGCACTCACCACATGACTGCTAAGCCTATTCCACTCATCCACCACCCTGTTAGTAAACCAATTTTTGCCTATGTCCCTGTTGAATCTGAATTTATCCAGTTTAAATCCGTTACTTCGTGCCCTACCCGGTTCTCTTACCAACAAAACCTTATGAATGTCTCCCTTATTAAAGCCCTTCATCCATTTATAAACCTCGATCATGTCTCCACGCACCCTTCGCCTTTCTAGAGAATGCAATGCAAGTTTAACTGTTTGAGTCTTCCCTCGTATGGCAAGTTTCTCAACCCCTGAAGAGAGAGAGAGAGAGAGGAGAGAGAGAGCGGGGTGGGAAGAAAGTTGGGTTAATTAATGATGGCATATTGAATACACCCAGGTGCACTGCAAACCTTAGATGGTCAGGTCTCTCTCTCTCTCTCTCTCTCTCTCTCTCTCTCTCTCTCTCTCTCTCTCTCTCTCTCTCTCTCTCTCTCTCTCCAAGTGAAGTAGGTCCTTCAGTTCTCATTTCATACAATCTTATGAGAGAGAGAGAGAGAGAGAGAGAGAGAGAGAGAGAGAGAGAGAGAGAGAGAGAGAGAGAGAGAGAGAGGCATATATATTTCTACGATAAGAAAAATGCTACTATCAATCAGTGAAATATCAACAAGCACACACACACACACACACACACACACACACACACACACACACACACGAAAGAAGCCAGAAAAAAGCACTATTATTAGGTGAAGGTGTGCGCGAGTGTGTCGGGGAGTTCTGTTTGAGTACCCCTTCAAACAGTGTCGCTCACCCGTTCTTACTCCCCTGCGCAGTACTATGGTACAGTATGTAAATATGCGACCGAGTAAGGTGACCTGTCTCTCTCTGTCGGCGTGGGACAGCCCTCCCCTAGTATTCACTGCCACGAGTGAAAACAGGCGGTAGCTGGCGTCGGTGGCAGTCGGAGAAGAAAACACCCCTCCAGAAACTTTTTTCAGAGGGTTGTTAGAACCACCGCCAGCCGTGGAGGCTGTCAACAAAGTAACTGGAGTTCCAGAAGATGAAGAAGAGGAAATGGAACTACAACCAGTCAGCAAAATAGAGAAACAGTGTGCAGGTATTTCTGAGTTTGTCTCAGCCCAACAAGATGCGAATTAAAAACATGGATATAAACATACCGCGGCAGTTCTCACCACAGCTGTTAGGAGGATAAAAAAAATATAAAAAATAAAAAAATGCTAAACAGCATGTTATACAGTTTGGGGAGTGACCTCTGTACCACTGGGGCTGGCCGAGGAAAGATTCGGTGTCAATCAGCATCAATTGCTCGAAGAGCACAAGGAAAACCTAAGGGCGCAGCACCTCAAGGAAAAGGACGTAAACCTAACTCTTTGTCGAAAAATGCGAAGTCGAAGCGGCCCAGGAAGCTCGCTAAAAATATTGCCAAAAACTTGGCCAATGCCAAGTCCCATGGGAGTGGCTATTAGGGCATTCATCTATATATATATTTACATTAAGTGACAGATTTCTGCGATAAGAAATAGGCTATCAATCAGTGGAATATCAACAAGCGCACACACACACACACACACACACACACACACACACACACACACACACGAAAGAAAACAAAAAAACACTATTATTAAGTGAAGGTGTACGCGAGTGAGTGTCGGGGAGTTCTGTTTGAGTACCCCTTCAAACAGTGTCGCTCACCCGTTCTCACACCCCTGCGCTGTACTGTGGTACAGTATGTAAATGTGCGCCAGGGGAAGCGGCTCCCTCGCTCTCTGGCTTCGTCTCGTATGTACACCACGCCAGGAATGGCCTCATTACCTACATTCATTCCTCTATAGCACGCAGGCTTCTCTGTTGTTCTACACACGTTGACATGACCTTTCAGCTTTTTGAGTTAACTGTGGGAGATGCCAAACTCCGACTGTGCAACATGTACTCTGCCCCAGACGTGATTAATCTCCCAGCCCAGGAAATATTTACCTTATTTTTTTCAGTCACACTGAATTGGGAAAAAAATAGTTTTCATATGAGTTGCTTTATTTTTTATATAATACTTCATATTTTGTATTTAATCATTTACTTTGTTTCTTATTTTTATCTTTTAAGATATCAAAGTTAGTTGCTAATTATGAGAAAAGATGCTCGACATGCATTTCAGTAATAGCGGTTGTATACGTAATTTAAAAGAGTTTAAGATAGTCTGGTGGTTTGGTGCAGCAATGTTTGACGTGTGGCCACTAGTCGTAGGGAGGCACGAAGTCGCCACAGGTGGGGAAACCTTCAGGTACGGGCGGCAAGTCCTCGGGTTTCCCTACGTGCAGGGCGGCCGCCATTCCAAAAACGTTATGGAAGAGAAGGTGGCAGTGCATCAGCCACCAGCCTGCCGGGGGAGAACGGACGTGGTAACTGAAGGAACAAGAAGTCAAGATAGAATAATCAAGCGCGTCTTCAATAACACACTGTGTGTCTCACTCCGGGAGAACACAATGAGGAGCAACAACACCTAAAAATCTTGCATGAGAATTTTATACGAATAACACCAACAATAGCTATTTTTCTTTTCTTTTCTAAGATGGATAAAAATGAAAAAAGAAGAGGAAAGGTTCCATGCCAGGTGCGAAGTGGGATGGGAAAGTATCAATAACCAACCTGGATTGTCAGCAGTGAATCTGATAACAACATAACCACCGTCAGGAATGGTGACAGTGTCTTTTTTGGCTGCGTTTTCCAACTTTCGATTGATGCCACCTGCAGCGTCCAGCGCCTTCACCTCTGCCACTGTCGTCATGCTGCAGAAAGAATACACCCGAGGGGTTCGCTTCTTGTCGTCAGCATCATCATCATACCCCGAAAGGTACTGCATGCCCTTATTTAACCTCTGATTTCATTACTAAGATATATATTAAATCAGAAGGAAATCAATAGGAAATTATTGAAATTCACTCGTAACGTTTCATAAAACTTCTAGAGTATCAATGTCAAATGCATGTAAATGGAAATGTTCATATTAAGCCTGATTCTTTATTTTTTTTTTTTTTTTTTTTTTATTCACTGGAGTTCTTTTCAGTTGAGGAATATATTGAAGAGGTGCGAGCAAGAAGTCCATCGAGGTCACTGTGTCATCTCCAGCCTCGACAAAAACAAAAGCCTTTGACCACGAAATGCACCACGCAGCGGACTTACCTTCCAATCCTTCCTATGGCCACCACTTCGAAGTTGTAGCCGTGCAGGTGGAATGGATGGTTCTCGTCTCCAACATTGCCCTCGTCCACCAGCACAAACTCCACCGTCTCGTGCAGGTCTACTTCCAGCACGTAGAAGCAGCTACAAAAGTCTCCCTCACACAAAGGTGTCTGTGAAGGTGCCAAAGGACGGCACATCAGTACTCTCTTAAAAAAACAATACGCCGAGTATTCCCACCAGCAGGATTTAACCTTTTCGATCCTCCACCAATATCCAGCCTGAGTTGAGAGCTTGCTTGTGGATTGGCCATTAACCCTTTCGGCTGGAGTGGTTAGAATATTAACCACTTGTTCTAACGAATCCCCTAGACTATTGTAGCAGTGCGCTTCAAAACTGACCACCCTCGTGCGTGCTCAGTGACCGTCTCTTCACGTTCCCGCGCTCTGTTGCCCCAGAGCATGCATTATCAGACTACAACTTGATGTGGAGAGGTGAAGATGGCGCTTCCGGTAAGTGTTTTCCTTTGTATTTTTTTGTTTTGATGTGTAATTATATCATGAATGTTTTAGACGTTTCTATTATTGAAATTATACCAGTTCTTTGTGATAAAAATGTGTATTATGACATAAACCTCATGTCGTAGTATTTATATAGCCTAGTGTGGTGGTTAATATAATGACCACTACCACCATGCCCCAGAGGGAGTAATACTTCTTTGGCTCAGAATAAACAACCATTACAATGTAGAACTAACTAAATAGAGCCACTGCATCGTATTTTACAAGGTCTAAATAGACTATACAATTTTTGTTTGTCAATATATAATAAATAAATAAATAAATAAATATAAATATATTTATATAGAATCACTACCGCCATTCCTCACTGGGTATATGGGGATACATATTTTTATAAAAACAAATAGTCAATATTTACGAAACAAACTGAAAGAAGTTTAGCCTACTATATCATACGATGTTGTATGTACATTGTACAAGTTCTTATTAGGCTTTACAAATATTGTTTATGTCAATACATAAGTATATATCTATATATATATATATATATATATATATATATATATATATATATATATATATATATATATATATATATATATATATATATATAACATTTTTTTCACATTATTATCGTGTTTCGAAGATGGAAAAAAAAAACCGTTTGATGCTTACAGTAAGACTATTAGAGCAATCAGAAAAAAAAAACATTTTTAAAGCCTATCTCATGTATTTTTATTTTGTTTCAGAAACCAAACTCAAGAACGAGACTGACAGACGATGAAATCAGGGATATACTCGATGCAGATGTTGTCACTGATTTTCCTATTGAATCACAGGACGAGGAGGAGAGTCTTATTTCTTGTATTTTTGTTCTGATTTTTTGAGATATGATGTTCTATTGCAAGCTTCGGACTTCAAGATATCTGCGCCTGCAGCCCATGAACCACCCTTTTGAACCATGATGAGTCTGACTGTGATGCTCATTTCCGGGAATACTAGATGGTCGAACCTTTTTCACTGAATACTGGGAAGTTTATGTCATACATCTTCTATCTCCATTTGGAACAAAATCATGGAGATAGAAGATGTATGGCGTCGACATAAACTTCATCAGTATTCAGTCAGAAAAGGTTGGGTGGTTCACGGATATTCCCGGGGATATCTTTAAATGTGCAGTAAGTCATATATACACTGAAAAAGTTGAAAATTAGTGTGATTCATGGGCTAGCAGGCGCAGCTAGCATGAAGTCCGAAGCTTGCAATAGAACATCAGGTGAATCTTCCATAGTAGTTAGTTTACCCTCTAAAAAAATAAAAACAAAAATACCATAAGAAATAAGACTTGATAAATCTGATCACCTTCCAACCAGAATTGAAAGACACATACGATGTAATTACTGCAGCACAAAAAAATGATTCGAACCTCATCGCACTATTTGGGAAAGCTCAGTTTACGAAGCTCCACTGCTCAATAACAAAAGGGGATGCTTCACAAAGTTTCCCAGTGTTGAAAAGTAAGACTAGAATATATAAACCAAATAAAATGTGAAAGTAAAAGAAAAAAAAAAGTGTACCATGTAGTGCCTATAATTAGAATGAGGAAGTCTCAACATTACAGAATTTGTTTTATTGTTCTAATTAAGTTTTCCTAATTTTTTTCATATGGAGGTGCATTTTATTATATCTATGAAGTTTATTATACTAAATACTTAAAAACTTACATTTAATGAATAATTTTCTACAAGGAATATTCAATTTTATTATATTTTTTATCCCGTACACTGTGTGGCAGTGGTTATTTTATTAACCACCCTATAATTGTGTAACTAATAAATTTTCAGGCAAAAAACTGGTCAATAACATTTTATTACCCTCAATGCATTACATAAAAGCGAAATATAAGAAAATTTTCACAAAGACAAAAAAAAGTTTCTCAAAGGGTTAATGTACACACACTCAAATAAGTATCGTTACACATTCAGCACGATACAAACTGACACCGAGGACGAAGCCATTGATAACAGGCTACTCATGTTGGTATCGCTGTGTGTGTTCTGTGTGGCTTCACTTGCCTGAATCAAGTGAGCGGGACTCTTAATGAAGCAGTAGAATTTGAGCTGGCGCAGTAACGCTCCATGAAACACACAGGTGGAGACTTAGTCGAACTGACTTGATCTGTGTTGTATGTAGCACTATAATATTGTCGTGTTTGCGTGATGAAATTATGCTTTAACACTTCACACAGTGAATAGTTAAAATTTCGTCCATTTAAGAGACAATATGATAAACACCTTGCGTTATTGTTAGAATTTATCTTTCTTACCAGCAATGCTTTTAGTGTTGCAATTTGAAGTTTTTTTTTTCAGATGCCGAAAGCTTGTTCATGAGAGAAAAGACACGTACAGTGGAACCATTAGTTCCAGGATGGCACATTATAAGAACATAAGAACATAAGAACGTAGGAGTCTGCAAGAGGCCGGTAGGCCTGTACAAGGCAGCTCCTTTGAACCTAAGCTCCCGTGTATCTAACCCCACCTAATATCGCTGTCCATGAATTTATCTAATCTATTTTTAAATGTGACAATTGTATTGGCACTCACCACATGACTGCTAAACCTATTCCACTCATCCACAACCCTGTTAGTAAACCAATTTTTGCCTATGTCCCTGTTGAATCTGAATTTATCCAGTTTAAACCCATTACTTCGTGTCCTACCCGGTTCTCTTACCAACAAAACTTATGAATATCCCCCTTATTAAAGTCCTTCATCCATTTATAAACCTCTATCATGTCTCCACGCACCCTTTGCCTTTCTAGGGAATGCAAGTTCAACTGTTTGAGTCTTTCTTCGTATGGCAAGTTTCTCAACCCCTGAATCATCTTAGTCATCCTCCTCTGCACTGATTCAAACATTTTGATATCCATTCTATAGTACGGTGACCAGAATTGAACCGCATAGTCAAGATGAGGTCTAACTAATGCTAAATATAGTTTGAAGAAGACTTCGGCGCTACTGTCGCTTACGCTCCTTGAAATAAATCCCAGTACCCTATTTGCTCGATTTCTAGCTTGAATGCATTGTGCCCTTGGACGGAGATCAGAGCTAACTAAGACCCCTAAATCTCTCTCGCACCCAGACCTGCTTATGAGAGTGTCATTTAAGCACTAGTTATGAGAGGGGTTGTTCCTACCTACACTCAGAATACTGCACTTCCCTACATTGAACTCCATCTGCCATTTATCTGCCCAGTCATACAATCTGTTTAGTTCATCCTGGAGAATACTAGCGTCCTGATCCGACTCAATTACTCTACCGATCTTGTTATCATCTGCAAACTTACTGACAGCACTACTAATTCCTGTATCTAAGTCATTGATATAAATAATAAACAAAAGTGGACCTAATACTGAACCTTGTGGGACCCCACTCGTAACACATCCCCAGTCAGATCTTTTACCATTGATTTGCACTCTTTGCTTCCTATTGGTAAGCCACGCCTTGACCCAGTTCAAAACTTTACCCTCTACTGCGTGAGCCTGTAATTTAAGCAACAGTCGTTGGTGAGGAACTTTGTCAAATGCTTTACTAAAATCAAGATAGATTACATCATAATTTTCATCTCTGTCTACCGCCTGAAATACTTTATTGTAGAAGGACAAGAGACTGGTGAGGCATGACCTACCTTTAGTGAACCCATGCTGCGAGTCCTGAATTAAGCTATGTTTCTCTAGATGCTCCCGAATGTTCCTGGCTATTATGGACTCCAGCATCTTGCCTATAACCGATGTTAAGCTAATTGGGCGATAGTTTGAAGCAGCTGACCTGTCCCACTTTTTGAAAATTGGCGTCACATTAGCTACTTTCCATACGCTGGGCACATAACCAGTATTTGCCGACATCTTAAAGATGTCGGTTAGTGGGTCACTGAGTACATCACCTAATTGCCAAGTTTATTAAAAGGACATCAGTAGGCTATTCATGAAAGCAATCAAGATTCACTCACTCACTACGACGTTTTGCAAAAGTGTATCGAGGATTATTATCGAGGCTAATATCGTAATTGTTGATGGCCCTCGCAGAGCGCTGCACTAGCAGTGGAGCGAGGCCTGAAACCTCATCAACAGTAAACGGTAAACTTCTAGGTGCTAACATCATTATATTGTTGACGGCCCTGTGGAGCAATGTGCTTGCAGTGGGGCAGGGCCTGAAACCTCATCAACGGTCAACGGTAAATGGTAAACTTCTAGGTGCTAACATCATTACATTGTTGACGGCCTTGTGGAGCGATGCGCTTGCGGTGGAGCAGGGTCTGAAACCTCATTAACGGTAAATGGTAAACTTCTAGGTGCTAACACCATTACATTGTTGACAGCCCTGTGGAGCGATGCGCCTGCAGTGGAGTAGGACCTGAAACCTCATCAATGGTAATCGGTAAACGAATGACCAATCTTGTGTAGTTTTTTTAGACTGAAATTGAGAGAATTCATAACATAACCGATCATGACTACTAGTATTCAGGACTGAAAGATAAACTGGGTCTGTTCGACGTTCAGTGAATTGGAAATAAAACATTGGATATTTGATACTATAAAAGATCTTGATATCTTAGTGCGGTATATATGGAGAATCACTACGCGCCTCCAATATTGCTCCCATGGGAGTAATAACCTTTCCAAGGTATCACATACTATTGTACTACTCTAGTTTTACCGGCACATCAAACAAATACTGCGTCTGCAAGTGATGATAAGAAAGAACAGATAATATTCCTTTCCCTTTCAACAAACTTAAAACACCAGGTAATGGGGAGGGCTATGATGACCAGGGAGATTGTAGGGTAAGAGAAGCTATTGCAATGATGCTCTCTACCTGAAATGAAGCATTTCTGTGCTCTACTTAAGGCAAAAATATATATTTTGTAAATAAAGCCACCAATGGCGGCCCTGTGGGGCAGTGCCATTTTGATGGCGATAGTGCGCCTGCTTAATAAATGCCTGGAATCCCTCTCTTGCTAAGGGGATAAGTGTTACAGCAACATCAAGTATTAAATGTTAGAGATTCCGGAGTTCAAGTAGTTGGCTTGAGAGGCTTTTATGTTGGTTTCATATGTGTGATGAATATAACAGTCGTTTCTTGGCTTGCCCGTGCCTGGCTCACCACTCACCAATATTTAAAGAGGAGAAATGGCGGACAGATGTGATGGATGTGAGGAGCAACATTCCCAAGTTCAGGAGACACTCACCATTTCGCAAGCATGTTCAAGCGTACGTTGCAAGATGTTGGCAAGCGGTTTCACCATTTCCTTGTCCACGCTGCAACAATGTATTCCGTCCAGTAAAGGTAAGGGGGGGGGCGGGGTCCAGGGGGGGCGCATCCCATCTTGGTTAGCAGGGGGGTCGAGAGGAGCAAAGCCCCCCTGTTAGCTGTCAGGTCGTAAAGTTCGGTTGGAGTAGTTTAACCCGAGAATGTCGGCAGACCCTTTTCTGGGCTTTCTCGAGTCGTGGCTGTAGTACGGTGGACCCTAAACAGGGCTCGCCATAAAACACCTAATTCGAGCTAATTATAGGCGATGGTGGCATAGCACAACCCACCATGAATGCCCTAGGTCTTTGTGATGGGTCAGTGATCTTGAGGTGGGCTTTTTTTGTCATAGGTGGTGCTGTAAGGTCATGGCAGACTAAATTAGCTATCCACACAGTAATCAGTTGTTAAATTCGCTATAGTAGACAACAAGCGACTCTCGGCTAGATGCCACGCGGAAATGAACTATATCTGACATGCGTTGATGGTTGATGTTTTGTCTTTGACATGGGGGAATACTTCTACCCACCACTGTTACGTATATCATATGAACATTATTGTTTTATAATGTCACTCTAAAGCTTAAACAAGTGGCACTCAAATTATTATTATTATTATGGTGATATCTGATAGCTCAGTGTCTCCCTTCCTCTCTATCCCTTCCTTACGGGGGTCCTGTCCTGGGGTGGGTTTCATCATAGTGCTCTTCCAGGCGTAGTGACGTCACGCGCAGTTGGGAGAATTTCTTGGGCGTGTTTCATCACCGCGCCACAAGCACTTCCAAGTAGGATTGGGGGCGGTCTTGGGAGAAACCAGCGTTGCCAAACTTCCGCGTCGCTTTGACGTCTAATATGTCTTCAGTTAACCTAAATTACACTTCTTATGTATAATTATGGAATTATAAATATAAACAATTGATATTTAGTTGAAGTACAGCGATTGTATCTTCATTGTAAGGAATATGTGCACGTATTTTTGTTCCATCTGCATCTTCAACGGCACCACGGTGTAAACAAACATTTAGTGAGTCGTGAGTAGACCCTGGCCACCTCGCCACCATGTCCCGCAGCTTGTACTGTGCATCAAATAACACTTGCACATTGATGATGTGGTAGTTCTTGCGGTTGACGTACACATCTTCATGCTCATGTGGGGCCACTATTCTTACGTGGGTGCCATCAACAGCACCCACCACACCGGGAAAACCAGCAATTTCGGCAAACTTCGCCTTCATTCTCTGCTGCTCCCCCCCGGTTTAAAGGGAAGCCCATGAACCGCCTCATATTCTCTTGTGTCACGAGAGCATCCGCAGTCTGGGTGATGATTCTGCTGACTGTGGCCCGGGAAACTCCAAAGTCATCTGCGCTGCACTGTTGCATTTTCCCGGTGGCGAGGTATCGCAGAGTCAACGCCACTTTCAGCTCCGCTGTGACCGCACGGTTCCTCTCAGTCCTGTTGCCAATCACGTGTCGCACCAAGTCAGTGACGAACAACAGGCCAGCACAGTCCACCCTGAACCTCTTCTTGAACTCGGTGTCATCGTACTTCTCAGGCGAAAATTCCTTGGTCGGTGCTGGCGGGGTTGTTCACGGGCTGCCATGTTTACAGTCTGACGCTTGGAACCTTCCTTGGGAGCGCCTCCCAAGGCGGCGAGCGAGATAGGCAGAGCTCCAAGGCTTGGGAGCTTTCGTGAAACATGCCCAAGGTTTCTCGCACGCGGACTTAGGAACTTTGATGAAACCCACCCCTGCTCCCCCAGCAAAGCTGAGGTGGTGGGGGGTGATCGCACTTTTACCAACCCTGCCGAGATTACCGGGTTGCTTAGTATGAGACTCGTCGGACCCCACTGTAACGATACTTTTTTGAGTGTGTGTACATTGTTTGGGAAAAGAGGAAGGACTTTTCTAGGTTAAACGAAACATACTTTAAGAACATTTCTTTGTTTTCTTTGTACCTTTTAACCTATAGATTTTGAATAGTGCTCATATGTTCCATGATCTTTGCTTTTCATTTAGTAACATTTAAGACGCTTTCAATATTATTATTATGAAGAAGAAAAAAAATCCAGGTCGAGAGGAGGAATATCGTATGTAAGAGTCAGCAAAAAATTATAATCACTATCATAACTACGAAGGCCGTTAACAACGTTATCCTCCTATCTCTATCTGGTGTTAGTGTACTTCATCCTGCTCAAGGAGACCACATTGATCACCTTGATCCTATTCCGGCAAATACTTCATATAATTTCTCCACCGGTTCTTCTGTCTACTTTGGCTGTTCATCTATCATTTGAACTGTCCGAGTCCATTTTATTTTTTTTATTTTTTATTCATATCGTCATTAGACTATCTTCAATCTTTGACAGTTCCCTAATATATGATGCTCGCTTCATGTCTCTTTATGTTATAACCAGCATTTTTCTCTCCATTGAAAAAAATGCTTGGTATTTTTTGGGTCGGTAAGAAAGCTAGTCCCACCTGAAAACATGACGAAATATGCAAATGAACTAAAACACATCATTAAAACAAACTGTAGCACCCGTCTTCTCTAGTTTATGCTCATACGCTAATGAATGTTATATCGTTCAAAGAATAGGTGACAATTTTGGGACTTGTTGTACCTACCTCGTCGTATTTGCAGAGCGTCGGGGTTTCCGCGTAGGGTTGGGAAAGCGGTGGGGATTGCGGGTGTTTAAAGGCGATGCCGTTAATCATTGGCGAATTGATCCGCCATTCGTCACCCACTGTGGAGGTTGAGAAATTAGTTTACACGAAAATTAGACTTTTGAGAGGAACAAATTGAAGATGACCTGCAGCAATCAACACTGTTACTTGACATTTTTAGTTGATCATATTTATTTCATATAAATGAAGCGGTTCAGTAATGGCCTGACTTTCGCTACATCAACAGTCATACTGAACTGCCAGGGACGGGAGTTTTCAGTCTTTTTCTCTTCCAAACAAACGGTAGCTGGCTAGTCCGAGAAACGTAAAGCGTCTTCGTATTGCAGCTCACCCCGTTCAAAGTTAGTGTAATGGCTGTGAAATGTATCTTCTGTGCCAGTTCAAGTATTAACTTAATTATATTGTTAAACAGGCTAACTGCAATGTCATAAACTATAATTATCTCGTGATCATCCACTTGGAAATTGCGTGAACAAAATGAAAATATGGATAACTTTGAATAGACTTGTCTCCGTTGTAGGGATAAAGGTGGGGATTGTATATTATATTAAGATAAGAGGATATGTAGTCTATTCAGGTACAATTTGAGCTCAGTGCCCGTGACCTACCAGTTCGAATTACCATGAAAAAAGGAAGGTATTGTTGTAGGCCAATGTAGGGGTATGCTGTTGCTGTGGGGATAAAAGTAAGGGTTGTAGAGAAGTGGATCAGTCTGTTTAAAGATCTAATTTCACTACAATGCCCTTGACCAACTAAAGTGATTGACCATGAAAAGCTTAAATACTGTATCATTAAACATACTAACCTCCATTATAGGGGTAGAGGTATGGGTTGTAGATAAGTGTATTGTTGACTCGATGGAAATCGAAGCCGAGATAGAACTTCTTGTCTACATTCGTGGACAGACTGCTGGACACAAGGGCATCAAGTTCGGCTATAGTGACCTCCTCCGGTGCGTCTCCGGCCGTGTTGAGAGGATTCACTACCTGAGTGGAGGAAAACGATGCTATAATTTATCTGAGTGTTGTTGTTTTTATCCACTTGCTTTCTTTCTGTTAAGAGTTTTGTCTTTGATAATAAAATGTTGTGTCTGTATATCTGTTTGTCTGGGTTTATGTTGGTGATGGTAGAAGTGGCGCTGATAGTGGTGGTGACGGTGATGGTGTAAGTCACCATGGTCTGGTCACGCTCTAAATTCGTGACCCCAGCAGTAGCCTCTCCGAATGAGCTTTTGGAGCTCTGGTAATGGATTTTTGGTTATGGCTAGAACGTCCTCCCCTGGCAGGTGGGACTTAACCCCCGACCGATACCTGGTACCCATTCACTGCTTGGTGGATAGGGGACACGAATTAAAGGAGACTGCCCATCCATCTTGACTCCGCCTGAGACTCGAACCCAAGACCTCTCGGTTGTGAGGTGAGCGTGCTAACCACTGCACTATAGAGATTTCCGTGTGTGTGTGTGTATGTGGTGTGTGTGTGTGTGTGTGTGTGTGTGTGTGTCCAGATACTTGGCCGACGGACAATTATTGAATGAACGGACATTTCCCAAACGGAAAGAAAAGGCCTTTACTGAACATATTCCTAAAAAGAAAGATATATATAGAATGAATAAATACATATGTAAAAGACAACAACAAAAGAAACTAAAAGAAGTGTTCATATATAATATAATAGATTCAAGCTGAAAATTTAAATGATAAAAATGAGATAAAAGAGATTATGATATCGGGGCACCATTATTGTTCCTTTAAGCAAATTTATGTGTGAAGGGAAAAAAAAAACAAGTAGAATCAAATTAAAGGGTTTACCACGCCTGAGGGGTAGTCGGCGGTGTAGGTGAGAGGTGCGGTCGGGTCTTGGTCAGGGGCCCCGTAGTAGCGCAGCACGGCGCCCTGCACACATTGCAACTGCCTGTAGTAGGTGCGATTTTAGCTCCTTACGCCTTGGATTGATTGAGTGATTAAATGGTTGAAGAACTGATTTAGATTTTGTAAAACATACATATACGGTTTATGGAGGATAAAACTTTAAAGCATATTACAATGAGGTCCTCATCTTATAATTCTTACAGACTGAGAATACTTATGTACTGAAAAAAAACTCTGGAATTGATTGCTGTGTTCCTGAGGTTTCTTCTACTAGTAGGGTCGGAAGATAAACAGAAAAAGTTAATGCACGAGTACTCTTACAGCTATTGCATAATAATTTCCTTATATGGCATGTAGTGTCGGATATCGCTTTAACGTTGCTCAGCTTGAAGGCAAGACATACTTACTGGCAGTCGATAAGTCCGTTGAACCTGATCCAGTAGTTGTCGACCGTCTGGTTTGCCTCAATCACAACATCAAATCGCTCCGCTGCAAACGACAGGGTGGTGAAGCAGAATCTTATAACTATTCCGTTTCTCACGCGATGAGATAATCATAAAGGTTACTTCTTCAAAAAAGTTCGTTGCAACTCAGTTTTATTTAAAGAATTTCCCTATAACTCGGTCTAAAAATCTATTAGTATTACTGAACGGCGTGCGTCCTGCTGTTTAGTATTCAGTTATCTATTTGTGAAGAAGTAGAGCCCGCATTTCAAGACCTATAGAGCGGGAGAATGACCCGCACTATGAAGAACCATGGCTGATAGGATATCCGGACTGTTCGCTACTGAACATTTCAAACTGGGCATTTCACTACCGGCTAGGTTTGGTTTAGCTGATGATAAGGAATGATCCTTGAAATGCAGGTTGCACCTTATCACCAGGAAGAGAGGTGGAGACGTCGGGAGAGGTTTGGGAAAGGTTTTTGCCCTGCAGTGAACTTGTAATGGCTGAAGTTGATAATGATGTTCTGGGTCACGACACTCCACTATTATTGTCACTTCCTCAAAAAAAGAAAAAAAAGATAACTGAATACCAGCTATCAAGAAGCTCAGGGTGCTTAGTACGGTTAAGAGGCTTCAAAATGAATCATGAGGTATTTGCTTGATATGTAACTGCAGCGGAGTTGCAGGAAAAGTAAAGAACCGTAACATAGTTGAGGGTGGCAGGGGAAAAGGGGAAGAGAGGAGGTGGATGGGGAGTTCATTATAGAATTGTTGAAATTACTCGCACAAAAAGTTACCCACCTCTTCTAAAACTGAAATACTTTAGAATGAGGATGTATAAATTCAACATCCTCGAGGATTAGAATAAGGTCCATACATTTGAAGATAATAAGATAAAGTCTCAGGCTTTTGAAAAATGAAGATAGAGTTTTTAAAAACAATATTTTTTTTATAGATTAGAATAACGGCTTTAGGCTCTGATATATTATAATAACATCTTTAGTTTTTGAGAGATTAAGAAAAGGTCTTTACTTTTGGATTACAAAAACGTCTTTAGATTTTGAAAGATTGGGAAACGTCTTATGATTAGGAATGATTAGGATAACGTCTTCAGTTTTTTTTCTATTAGAAAAAAATCTTTTGTTTCGGAAAGATTAGAGAACTGTGACTAGTTTTGAGATTTGAATAACTTCTTTATTTATGAAAAATTAGGATAATGTTTTTCCATCTGACCTTTCATCCCCACTCCACCAGTCCCCTCACCATCCCTTCCCCTACTCACCAGTCCCTTCACCAACCCTTCCTCTACCCACCAGTCCCTTCCCCTACCCACCAGTCCCTTCCCCTACTCACCAGTCCCTTCCCCTACTCACCAGTCCCTTCACCAACCCTTCCTCTACCCACCAGTCCCTTCCCCTACTCACCAGTCCCTTCACCAACCCTTCCCTACTCACCAGTCCCTTCACCATCCCTTCCCTACACACCAGTCCCTTCACCAACCCTTCCGCTTCTCACCAGTCCCTTCACCAACCCTTCCCCTACTCACCAGTCCCTTCACCATCCCTTCCCCTACCCACCAGTCCCTTCACCAACCCTTCCCCTACCCACCAGTCCCTTCACCATCCCTTCCCCTACTCACCAGTCCCTTCACCAACCCTTCCCCTACCCACCAGTCCCTTCACCAACCCTTCCCCTACCCACCAGTCCCGTCACCATCCCTTCCCCACTCACCAGTCCCTTCACCATCCCTTCCCCACCCACCAGTCCCTTCACCAACCCCTTCCCCTAGACACCCGTCCCTTCACCAGCCCTTCCAATACTCACCAGTCCCTTCACCATCCATTCCCCTACACACCAGTCCCTTCACCATCCCTTCCCCTACCCACCAGTCCCTTCACCAACCCTTCCCCTACCCACCAGTCCCTTCACCATCCCTTCCCCTACTCACCAGTCCCTTCACCAACCCTTCCCCTACCCACCAGTCCCTTCACCAACCCTTCCCCTACTCACCAGTCCCTTCACCATCCCTTCCCCTACCCACCAGTCCCTTCACCAACCCCTTCCCTACCCACCAGTCCCTTCACCATCCCTTCCCTACTCACCAGTCCCTTCACCATCCCTTACCATACCCACCAGTCCCTTCACCAACCCTTCCCCTACTCACCAGTCCCTTCACCATCCCTTCCCCTACCCACCAGTCCCTTCACCAACCCTTCCCCTACCCACCAGTCCCTTCACCAACCCTTCCCCACTCACCAGTCCCTTCACCAACCCTTCCCTACCCACCAGTCCCTTCACCAACCCTTCCCCACTCACCAGTCCCTTCACCATCCCTTCCCCTACACACCAGTCCCTTCACCAACCCTTCCCCTACCCACCAGTCCCTTCACCATCCCTTCCCCTACTCACCAGTCCCTTCACCATCCCTTCCCCTACCCACCAGTCCCTTCACCAACCCTTCCCCTACCCACCAGTCCCTTCACCATCCCTTCCCCTACCCACCAGTCCCTTCACCAACCCTTCCCCTACCCACCAGTCCCTTCACCAACCCTTCCCCTACTCACCAGTCCTTCAACAACCCATCCCCTACACACCAGTCCCTTCACCATCCCATCCCCTACACACCAGTCCCGTCCCCAACCCTTCCCCTACCCACCAGTCCCTTCACCATCCCTTCCCCTACTTACCAGTCCCCTCACCAACCCTTCCCCTACCCACCACTCCCTTCACCATCCCTTCCCGGACCCACCCCTCCCTTCCCCTACCCACCAGTCCCTTCACCAACCCTTCCCCTACTCACCAGTCCCTTCCCCTACCCACCAGTCCCTTCACCATCCCTTCCCCTACTCACCAGTCCCTTCACCATCCCTTCCCCTACCCACCAGTCCCTTCACCATCCCTTCCCCTACCCACCAGTCCCTTCACCATCCCTTCCCCTACCCACCAGTCCCTTCACCATCCCTTCCCCTACTCACCAGTCCCTTCACCATCCCTTCCCCTACCCACCAGTCCATTCACCATCCCTTCCCCTACCCACCAGTCCCTTCACCATCCCTTCCCCTACCCACCAGTCCCTTCCCCTACCCACCAGTCCCTTCACCATCCCTTCCCCTCCACACCAGTCCCTTCCCCACCCACCAGTCCCTTCACCATCCTTCCCCTACCCACCAGTCCCTTCCCTACCCACCAGTCCCTTCCCTACCCACCAGTCCCTTCCCCCACCCACCAGTCCCTTCCCTACCCACCAGTCCCTTCCCCACCCACCAGTCCCTTCCCCTACCCACCAGTCCCTTCACCAACCCTTCCCTACCCACCAGTCCCTTCACCATCCCTTCCCCTACCCACCAGTCCCTTCACCATCCCTTCCCCTACCCACCAGTCCCTTCACCATCCCTTCCCCTCCCCACCAGTCCCTTCCCCTACCCACCAGTCCCTTCACCATCCCTTCCCCTACCCACCAGTCCCTTCCCCTACCCACCAGTCCCTTCACCATCCCTTCCCCTACTCACCAGTCCCTTCCCTACCCACCAGTCCCTTCACCATCCCTTCCCCACTCACCAGTCCCTTCACCATCCCTTCCCCTACCCACCAGTCCCTTCACCATCCCTTCCCTACTCACCAGTCCCTTCACCAACCCTTCCCCTACCCACCAGTCCCTTCCCTAACCACCAGTCCCTTCCCTACCCACCAGTCCCTTCACCATCCCTTCCCCTACTCACCAGTCCCTTCACCATCCCTTCCCCTACCCACCAGTCCCTTCACCAGTCCCTTCCCTACCCACCAGTCCCTTCACCATCCCTTCCCTACCCACCAGTCCCTTCACCATCCCTTCCCCTACTCACCAGTCTCTTCACCATCCCTTCCCCTACCCACCAATCCCTTCACCATCCCTTCCCCTACTCATCAGTCCCTTCACCACCCCTTCCCCTACCCACCAGTCCCTTCCCCGACCCACCAGTCCCTTCCCCTACCCACCAGTCCCGTCACCATCCCTTCCCCTACTCTACAGTCCCTTCACCATCCCTTCCCCTCCCACCAGTCCCTTCACCAGTCCCTTCCCCTACCCACCAGTCCCTTCACCATCCCTTCCCCTACCCACCAGTCCCTTCACCATCCCTTCCCCTACTCACCAGTCTCTTCACCATCCCTTCCCCTACCCACCAGTCCCTTCACCATCCCTTCCCCTACTCACCAGTCCCTTCACCAGCCCTTCCCCTACCCACCAGTCCCTTCCCCTACCCACCAGTCCCTTCCCCTACCCAACAGTCCCTACACCATCCCTTCCCTACTCACCAGTCCCTTCACCAGCCCTTCCCTACCCACCAGTCCCTTCCCTACCCACCAGTCCCTTCCCCTACCCACCAGTCCCTTCACCAACCCTTCCCCTACCCACCAGTCCCTTCACCAACCCTACCCCAACCCACCAGTCCCTTCACCAACCCTTCCCCTACCCACCAGTCCCTTCCCCTACCCACCAGTCCCTTCACCAACCCTTCCTCTACCCACCAGTCCCTTCAAATACCCACCAGTCCCTTCACCATCCCTTCCCCTACCCACCAGTCCCTTCACCATCCCTTCCCCTACCCACCAGTCCCTTCACCTTCCCTTCCCCTACCCACCAGTCCCTTCCCCTACCCACCAGTCCCTTCACCTTCCCTTCCCTACCCACCAGTCCTTCCCCTACCCACCAGTCCCTTCACCAACCTTCCTCTACCCACCAGTCCCTTCCCTACCCACCAGTCCCTTCACCAACCCCTTCCCCTACCCACCAGTCCCTTCACCAACCCTTCCCCTCCACCAGTCCCTTCCCCTACCCACCAGTCCCTTCCCTACCCACCAGTCCCTTCCCTACTCACCACTCCCTTCCCCTACCCACCAGTCCCTTCCCCTACACACCAGTCCCTTCCCCTACCCACCAGTCCCTTCCCCTACCCACCAGTCCCTTCCCCTACCCACCAGTCCCTTCCCCTACCCACCAGTCCCTTCCCCTACTCACCAGTCCCTTCACCAACCCTTCCCCTACTCACCAGTCCCTTCACCAACCCTTCCCCTACCCACCAGTCCCTTCCCCAACCCTTCCCCTACTCATCAGTCCTTCACCATCCCTTCCCCACTCCACCAGTCCCTTCACCAACCCTTCCCCTACCCACCAGTCCCTTCAACAACCCTTCCCCTACCCACCAGTCCCTTCACCATCCCTTCCCCTACTCACCAGTCCCTTCACCATCCCTTCCCCTACTCACCAGTCCCTTCACCAACCCTTCCCCTACCCACCAGTCCCTTCACCAACCCTACCCCTACTCACCAGTCCCTTCACCATCCCTTCCCCTACTCACCAGTCCCTTCACCATCCCTTCCCCTACACACCAGTCCCTTCACCATCCCTTCCCCTACTCACCAGTCCCATCACCAACCCTTCCCCTACCCACCAGTCCCTTCACAATCCCTTCCCCTACTCACCAGTCCCTTCACCATCCCTTCCCTGACTCACCAGTCCCTACACAACCCCTTCCCCTACCCACCAGTCCCTTCACCATCCCTTCCCCTACTCCCCAGTCCCTTCACCATCCCTTCCACTACCCACCAGTCCCTTCACCATCCCTTCCCTACTCACCAGTCCCTTCACCATCCCTTTCCCCTACCCACCAGTCCCTTCACCATCCCTTCCCTACTCACCAGTCCCTTCACCAACCTTCCCCTACTCACCAGTCCCTTCACCATCCCTTCCCCTACCCACCAGTCCCTTCACCAACCCTTCCCCTACTCACCAGTCCATAACCAACCCTTCCCCTACTCACCAGTCCTTCACCATCCCTTCCCTACCCACCAGTCCCTTCACCATCCCTTCCCTACTCACCAGTCCCTTCACCAACCCTTCCCTACTCACCAGTCCCTTCACCATCTCTTCCCCACTCACCAGTACCTTCACCATCCCTTCCCTTACTCACCAGTCCCTGCACCATCCCTTCCCCTACCCACCAGTCCCTTCACCAACCCTTCCCTACTCACCAGTCCCTTCACCATCCCTTCCTTACTCACCAGTCCCTCCACCATCCCTTCCCTACCCACCAGTCCCTTCAACATCCATTCCCCTTCGCAACAGTCCCTTCACCATCCCTTCCCTTTCTCACCAGTTCCTTCACCATTCCTTCCCCTACTCACCAGTCCCTTCACCAACCTTCCCCTACCCACCAGTCCCTTCACCAACCCTTCCCTACTCACCAGTCCCTTCACCATCCCTTCCCTACCCACCAGTCCCTTCACCAACCCTTCCCCTACCCACCAGTCCCTTCAACAACCCTTCCCCTACCCACCAGTCCCTTCACCATCCCTTCCCCTACTCACCAGTCCCTTCACCATCCCTTCCCCTACTCACCAGTCCCTTCACCAACCCTTCCCCTACCCACCAGTCCCTTCACCAACCCTTCCCCTACTCACCAGTCCCTTCACCATCCCTTCCCCTACTCAGCAGTCCCTTCACCATCCCTTCCCCTACTCACCAGTCCCTTCACCATCCCTTCCCTTACTCACCAGTCCCATCACCAACCCTTCCCCTACCCACCAGTCCCTTCACCATCCCTTCCCCTACACACCAGTCCCTTCACCATCCCTTCCCTTACTCACCAGTCCCTTCACCAACCCTTCCCCTACCCACCAGTCCCTTCACCATCCCTTCCCCTACTCACCAGTCCCTTCACCATCCCTTCCCCTACCCACCAGTCCCTTCACCATCCCTTCCCCTACTCACCAGTCCCTTCACCATCCCTTCCCCTACCCACCAGTCCCTTCACCATCCCTTCCCCTACTCACCAGTCCCTTCACCAACCCTTCCCCTACTCACCAGTCCCTTCACCATCCCTTCCCCTACCCACCAGTCCCTTCACCAACCCTTCCCCTACTCACCAGTCCTTCACCAACCCTTCCCCTACTCACCAGTCCCTTCACCATCCCTTCCCCTACCCACCAGTCCCTTCACCATCCCTTCCCCTACTCACCAGTCCCTTCACCAACCCTTCCCCTACTCACCAGTCCCTTCACCATCTCTTCCCCTACTCACCAGTCCCTTCACCATCCCTTCCCTTACTCACCAGTCCCTTCACCATCCCTTCCCCTACCCACCAGTCCCTTCACCAACCCTTCCCCTACTCACCAGTCCCTTCACCATCCCTTCCCTTACTCACCAGTCCCTTCACCATCCCTTCCCCTACCCACCAGTCCCTTCACCATCCTTCCCTACCCACCAGTCCCTTCACCATCCCTTCCTTACTCACCAGTCCCTTCACCATCCCTTCCCCTACTCACCAGTCCCTTCACCAACCCTTCCCTACCCACCAGTCCTTCACCATCCCTTCCCTACCCACCAGTCCCTTCACCATCCCTTCCCCACTCACCAGTCCCTTCACCATCCCTTCCCTACCCACCAGTCCTTCACCAACACTTCCCTACTCACCAGTCCTTCACCATCCCTGCCCATACCCACCAGTCCCTTCACCATCCCTTCCCCTACTCACCAGTCCCTTCACCAACCCTTCCCCTACTCACCAGTCCCTTCACCATCACTTCCCCTACCCACCAGTCCCTTCACCAACCCTTCCTCTACTCAACAGTCCCTTCCCCAACCCACCAGTCCCTTCACCAACCCTTCCTCTACCCACCAGTCCTTCACCAACCCTTCCCTACACACCAGTCCCTTCCCCTACCCACCAGTCCCTTCACCAACCCTTCCCTACTCACCAGTCCCTTCACCAACCCTTCCCTACTCACCAGTCCCTTCACCAACCCTTCCCTACCCACCAGTCCCTTCACCAACCCTTCCTCTACTCACCAGTCCCTTCCCCTACCCACCAGTCCCTTCACCATCCCTTCCCCTACCCACCAGTCCCTTCACCATCCCTTCCCCTACCCACCAGTCCCTTCACCAACCCATCCCCTACACCCCAGTCCCTTCACCAAACCTTCCCTACCCACCAGTCCCTTCACCAACCCTTCCCCTACCCACCAGTCCCTTCACCAACCCTTCCCCTACCCACCAGTCCCTTCCCCTACCCACCAGTCCCTTCCCCTACCCACCAGTCCCTTCCCCTACCCACCAGTTCCTTCACCAACCCTTCCCCTACTCACCAGTCCCTTCACCAACCCTTCTCCTACCCACCAGTCCCTTCACCAACCCTTCCCCTACCCACCAGTCCCTTCACCAACCCTTCCCCTACTCACCAGTCCCTTCACCATCCCTTCCCCTACTCACCAGTCCCTTCACCATCTCTTCCCCTACTCACCCGTCCCTTCACCAACCCTTCCCCTACCCACCAGTCCCTTCACCAACCCTTCCCCTACTCACCAGTCCCTTCACCAACCCTTCCCCTACCCACCAGTCCCTTCACCAACCCTTCCCCTACTCATCAGTCCCTTCCCCTACCCACCAGTCCCTTCCCCTACCCACCAGTCCCTTCCCCTACCCACCAGTCCCTTCCCCTACCCACCAGTCCCTTCCCCTACTCACCAGTCCCTTCCCCTACCCACCAGTCCCTTCCCCTACCCACCAGTTCCTTCCCCGACCCACCAGTCCCTTCCCCACCCACCAGTCCCTTCCCCCTACTCACCAGTCCCTTCACCAACCTTCCCCTACCCACCAGTCCCTTCCCCTACCCACCAGTCCTTCCCCTACCAACCAGTCCCTTCACCTACTCACCTGTCCCTTCCCCTACCCACCAGTCCTTCACCATCACTTCCCCTACTCACCAGTCCCTTCACCATCCCTTCCTCTACCCACCAGTCCCTTCACCATCCCTTCCCCTACCCACCAGTCCCTTCCCCAACCCACCAGTCCCTTCACCATCCCTTCCCCTACCCACCAGTCCATTCACCAACCCTTCCCCACTCACCAGTCCCTTCACCATCCCTTCCCCACCCACCAGTCCCTTCACCATCCCTTCCTCTACCCACCAGTCCTTCACCATCCCTTCCCCTACTCACCAGTCCCTTCACCAACCCTTCCCTACCCACCAGTCCCTTCACCATCCCTTCCCTACTCACCAGTCCCTTCACCATCCCTTCCCTACTCACCAGTCCCTTCACCATCCCTTCCCTACCCACCAGTGCCTTCACCATCCCTTCCACTACCCACCAGTCCCTTCACCATCCCTTCCCCTACTCACCAGTCCCTTCCCCTACCCTTCACTTACCCACCATTCCCTTCCCCTACCCACCAGTTCCTTCCCCTACCCACCAGTCCTTCCCCTACCCACCAGTCCCTTCAACCCTTCCCCTACCCACCAGTCCTTCCCCACCCACCAGTCCCTTCACCAACCTTCCCTACCCACCAGTCCCTTCCCCTACCCACCAGTCCCTTCCACCCACCAGTCCCTTCACCAACCCTTCCTCTACCCACCAGTCCATTCCCCTACCCAACAGTCCCTTCACCATCCCTTCCCCTACCCACCAGTCCCTTCACCAACCCTTCCCCTACACACCAGTCCCATCACAAACCCATCCACTACTCACCACACCCAACCCCAACCCACCAGTCCCTCCCACTACCCACCAGTCCCTTCCCTACCCACCAGTCCCTTCCCTACACACCAGTCCCTTCCCCTACCGAACAGTTCCTTCCCCTACCCACCAGTCCCTTCCCCTACTCACTAGTCCCTTCCCCTACCCACCAGTCCTTTCCCCTACCCATCAGTCCCTTCCCCTACCCATCAGTCCCTTCCCCTACTCACCAGTCCCTTCCCCTACCCACCAGTCCCTTCCCCTACCCACCAGTCCCTTCACCAACCCTTCCCCTACCCACCAGTCCCTTCACCAACCCTTCCCCTACCCACCATTCCCTTCCCCTACCCACCAGTCCCTTCACCAACCCTTCCCCTACCCACCAGTCCCTTCCCTACCCACCAGTCCCTTCACCAACCCTTCCCTACCCACCAGTCCCTTCCCCTACCCACCAGTCCCTTCCCCCACCCACTCCCTTCACCAGTCCCTACCCAGCATTCCCTTCCCCACCCACCAGTCCCTTCCCCTACCCAACAGTCCCTTCCCCTACCCACCAGTCCCTTCCCCTACCCTTCCCCTACCCACCAGTCCTTCACCAACCCTTACCCACTGGTCCTTCCCCTACCCACCAGTCCCTTCACCAACCCTTCCGCTACGCACCAGTCCCTTCACCATACCTTCCCCTACTCACCAGTCCCTTCCCCTACCCACCAGTCCCTTCCCCTACCCACCAGTCCTTCCCCTACCCACCAGTCCCTTCCCTACCCACCAGTCCCTTCCCTACTCACCTGTCCCTTCCCTACCCACCAGTCCCTTCCCTACCCACCAGTCCCTTCCCCTACCCATCAGTCCTTCCCTACCCACCAGTCCCTTCCCCTACTCACCAGTCCCTTCCCCTACCCACCAGTCTCTTCCCCTACCCACCAGTCCCTTCACCAACCCTTCCCCTACCCACCAGTCCCTTCACCAACCCTTCCCCAACCCACCAGTCCCTTCCCCTACCAGTCCCTTCACCATCCCTTCCCTACCCACCAGTCCCTTCCCCTACCCACCAGTCCTTCACCAACCCTTCCCCACCCACCAGTCCTTCCCTACCCACCAGTCCCTTCCCTTCCCACCAGTCCTTCACCAACCCTTCCCTACCCACCAGTCCTTCCCCTACCCACCAGTCCTTCCCCTACCCACCAGTCCCTTCACCCTTCCCTACCCCCCAGTCCCCTCACCCACCCTTCCCCTACCCCCCAGTCCCATCCCCTACCCACCAGGCCCTTCACCATCCCTTCCCCTACCCATCAGTCACTTTACCAACCCTTCCCCACCCACCAGTCCCTTCACCAACCCTTCCCCCACCCACCAGTCCCTTCCCCTACCCACCAGTCCCTTCCCCTACCCACCAGTCCCTTCACCAGCCCTTCCTTTACCCACCAGTCCCTTCCCCTACACACCAGTCCCTTCCCCTACCCTTCCCTACCCACCAGTCCCTTCCCTACCCACCAGTCCCTTCCCCACCCACCAGTCCCTTCCTACCCTTCCCCTACACACCAGTCCCTTCCCCTACACACCAGTCCCTTCCCCTACCCACCAGTCCCTTCACCAACCCTTCCCCTACCCATCAGTCCCTTTACCAACCCTTCCCCTACCCACCAGTCCCTTCACCAACCCTTCCTTTACCCACCAGTCCCTTCCCCTACCCACCAGTCCCTTCCCCTACCCACCAGTCCCTTCCCCTACCCATCAGTCCCTTCTCCAACCCTTCCCCAACCCACCACTCCCGTCACCAACCCTTCCATTACCCACCACTCCCCTCCCAAACCCACCAGTCCCTTCCCTACCCACCAGTCCTTCACCAACCCTTCCCCTACCCACCAGTCCCTTCACCAACCCTTCCTTTACCCACCAGTCCCTTCCCCAACCCACCAGCCCCTTCCCTACCCACCAGTCCCTTCCCCTACCCACCAGTCCCTTCCCCTACCCACCAGTCCCTTCACCAACCCTTCCCCTACCCACCAGTCTTTTCACCAACCCTTCCCCTACCCACCAATTCCTTCACTAACCCAGCATTATCCACTAGTCCATTAACTTGGTCTTAACAACCACCCCCCCAAAAAAAACGTTAAAAAGGATCAAGCACTTTAGGAGCTCCAGGCGCCACCAAACAGGTGATGCCAAAATATCCAAGGCTGCTTTTAGAGCCGAAATCTTATCTCCATCTTGTTTATCGTGAGCGTTTACAGTATCTGTCCAAGTTTCATTAATATTGGGTTAAAAATAGTTTTTTTTTCTTAATTTTTATATGCTGTCAAATGAAAATCAACAAAAAATTGAAAAATTCTTTGTTTGATGAGATATTTAGCTTAGGGTATTCTGTAAACATTCAACAATAAAGTTACGCAGGAAAAAATCTCCTATCACTCCGAAAAAAGGTTGAAAATGACACTGAATATAATGTAACAATTCATCTAGAATAAGAAAAATTCCAGAAATTCCGCCAGTCATTGTAAATCAAAAATCCTCTGCGTCATTTTATACACACATGTATGCAAGTATAAAGGGTGCAGAGTTTGAGATCTGTATTACAAAAATAGCAGGAGTAGGCCGTGAAAGTAAAAAAAAAAAAAAGTGTTTTGAGAAAACGAAATTACCTTATCTTATTGAAAATCAAGTTTCTTTAGTCTAACTTCTTATCTATCCATTGTCTAATGTATTGAGGTGACGGAAAACGTTCGTATACATTCCTATTTCATGTGTATGTGTGTGTGTGTGTGTGTGTGTGTGTGTGTGTCGCATAGCTAGCCTATAGTTGGTGATGCTATGGGGGTAGCATTGGGGGGCCAGGGAATAAGTAATATGGTTTATATTTGCGTTTCAGAGCAACCACGTGTTAGTTCTAGGGCATAAGAACAATTTTAGCACAAAATACGAAAAATGTCAATATTGAATGATTCTGGTCACTCAGATGTGTGGTGGCCTCTAAGGACTCAAAGAGGAAGGACAGCGCGTTAGCAGGTGATAACAGAGACCGCATGCACAGTTAATAGCGAAACTCACCGGCATATATGACAAACGAGTCCGTGGCGAAGGGCTTTATAGGACTCCCGTCAGTAGCAATAATGGTGAGGCGATGGCCGTCCACGGAGACAACGACGGGACAGTTGAGAACGGAGGTGCTGATGATCCTTAGCCTGTGTCTCTTTCCTGACACCACTTTTATCACCTCCAGCGGCAACGGCACTGGTGTTGCCCCGACGCCTTGCTCCGCCTGTGATGAAAAGAAAATAAAGTGCACTTGGGAGTGTAACGATCGAATACGAGGATAATGAACTTATTTAGCCCGAGTAGATGATTTTTTTTTTTTTGTGCTCTGAGACGTGGTAAATTCCTTTATGTTAGAATCTCAGTTTGAACCATTGGTATTATTTAATTTTTTTTTAGGGATGAGTTTAATGTGTCCACTGGCTAGTAAAATTAGGGTAATTTTTCATCTGATAATTTGCAATGTGTCCCAAGAATCTCAAACTGAAACGTTAATATTAACATTTTTTTAAACAGCTAGTTTAATATGTGACCAAAGACAGCAGGTTGATTTTTTTGAGTTGATAATTTTGTATGGCCCGCGAATCACGTTAAAAATATCCTAATGGCCCCCATAACGAAAAGTTCTTGAAAGTGGACCTTAATGCCATGAGTTGAATCTTGAGTAGCTTGGTTTAGTGTACCTGGATGGCGGTGTTCCTTCCTTTTCCGTTAATCAAGATGGTTCTGACAAAGTCGTCGTCGGTGCTATGATGACGACTCGCGAACTTCGAGGTGATCGGCACATGGCCCCAGTCATGGATGACCATGACATGCTCGGGGAGGTCGGTGTCGTAGAGGTTGCGGTGAGGGTCCTCTGCTTGCCGCACCACCAAGGCCCCGAAGACGCCCTCGCCACGATTCAGACCTGTTGGGGAGGAGAATTATTATTTTTAGTCTTATCATAAAGAAAACAAAATGGGGACAAAGCAAACTAAATTCAATACAGAATATTAAGAGTTCAGTCAGTTCCAGAGATGTGTTGATATTCCCCTCTACAAAGATTTTAGGTCTTAGAAGGAAGGGATTCGTTTTTACAGTACAGGAGTCTAGCCAAGGACAGAAAAGGATACAGAAGCCTTAGAGCATGATCAAATACTGTCCTAAAGATGTCCTGATACACCCCCCTTGAAAAAAGTTTACGTCAACGTCTCTGCGGCACTTACCGGAGTGAGAGTGCCACCAGTACGTGCCAGAATCATCGGGCCGGAAGTCGTAGCGAAAGGCATTGCCAGCAATGGGGCACTGCGTGAGATAAGGCACGCCGTCGTAATACTGTTGGTTCTTCATGTGTATCCCGTGCCAGTGGATCGAGTCGGTGCAGCCAAGCACAGAGTTGTGAACGTCCACTAGTAGGCGATCCCCTTCACACACCTCACAGAACAACACCAATTAACTTTAGGTAAAATATACCAGCCTGTGCAAGGCTTGTGAGAGTAATCTATTTTGTTCCCTTCTACTGTTTTTGTCCTTAATTTTAGTCTAAAGCTGGCTGTTGTGTCTATATATATATATATATATATATATATATATATATATATATATATATATATATATATATATATATATATATATATATATATATATATATATATATATATATATATATATATATATATATATATATATATATATATATATATATATATATATATATATATATATATATATATATATATATATATATATATATATATATATATATATATATATATATATATATATATATATATATATATATATATATATATATATATATATATATATATATATATATATATATATATATATATATATATGTATATATATATATATATATATATATATATATATATATATATATATATATATATATATATATATATATATATATATATATATATATATATATATATATATATATATATATATATATATATATATATATGTATATATATATAAAATGGAGTATGCATCTCACGTGTGGTAGGACTCCACCAAATAGCTCTATTGGACAGAGGAGTGTGAGGTTCTGTTCATCAGCTCTCCTCCTCTTACTGATAGTAACCTATCTCTTAATTCCGTCGCAATGTTGATTATCTTTCTATCTTCTAACGATCTTCACGCTAACTGCTCTTCTGAGCTTGCTAACTGCATGGTTTCCTCTCCCCCCAATTTCACTGCACTCATCTCATGTTGTTCAAACCCCTTATGCACGAGCATTCACGCCATCCCTCACGTTGAACTTCTGATTTCCTGCTGACTTGAACTTTCAGGACACCTCCGATTGACCTTTTGGCCACCCTGTGTACTCTATTGGGAGCAGTAGGTTTTTTTTTTATTATTGCTTTTTTTCATGCCTTGAAAATGTCTCCTTTCTGTAGAAAATATATATATATATATATATATATATATATATATATATATATATATATATATATATATATATATATATATATATATATATATATATATATATATATTTACAGCAGAGGAGACAATTCAAGGGCGTAAAAAAAAGAAAACAATAATGAAAAAAAACCCGATACTTACTGGTCTTGAAAAGAATCCAGAGGAGTGACCAAAAAGATAAATTAATTTCGGGAGGAGAGGTGTCCTGATACCCTCATCTTGAAAGAGTTCAATTCGTAGGCAAGAGGAAATACAGATGAAGGAAGATCGTTCCAGAGTTTAAAAGCGTGAGGGATGAAAGAGTGAAGATGCTGGTTAACTTTTGCATAAGGGGTTTGGACAGTATAGGGATGAGCTTGATCAGAAAGTCGAGTGAGGCGAGCCCGCAGGAGGGGGGGAGGCATAGAGTTAGCATGTTCAGCGTGAAAATATCGATAGAAGATAGAAAGAGAGGCAACATCGCGACTGAATTTAAGAGGTAGAAGACCCTCAGTAGGAAGAGGAGAGCTAAAGAGACTCTTCCCAGAAGAGATGTGTGAGTGGAGCCCCCCACACGTGAGATGCATGCTCCATACGAGGGCGGACAAGGCCACTGTATATGGATAGCAACTGTGCGGGGGAGAATAACTAGCGGAGACGATACAAAACGCCCAACCTCGAGGAAGCTGATTTAGTGAGAGAGATGTGAAGTTTCCAGTTAAGATTTTCAGTTAAGGATAGATCGAGGATGTTTAGTGTTGAAGAAGGTAATAGCTGATTGTAGTCGAAGAATAGGATATAGGTGTTTGGAAGATTGTGTCAAGTTGATAGGTGGATAAATTAAGTTTTCGAGTCATTGAAGGACACAAGGTACCTTCTACCCCAATCGGAAATGATAGTAAGGTATATATATATATATATATATATATATATATATATATATATATATATATATATATATATATATATATATATATATATATATATATATATATATATATTAATTTTTTTTTTTTTACAACAAAGGAGTCAGCTCAAGGGCACTAAAAACAATAATAAAAAAAAAAGCCCGCTAATCGCTGTTCCCATAAAAGAATCAGAAGAGGTGGCCAAAAACATGGTCAAATTCGGGAGGAGAGGTGACCTGAAACCCTCCTCTTGAAAGAGTTCAAGTCGTAGGCAGGAGGAAATACAGATGAAGGTAGATTGTTCCAGAGTTTACCAGCGTGAGAGATGAAAGAGTGAAGATGCTGGTTAACTCTTGCATAAGGGGTATGGACAGTATAGGGATGAGCATGAGTAGAAAGTCGTGTGCAGCGAGGCCGCGGGAGTAGAGAAGGCATTCAGTTAGCAAGTTCAGAAGAGCAGTCAGCGTGGAAATATCGTTAGAAGATAGAAAGAGAGGCCACATCGCGGCGGAATTTAAGAGGTAGAAGACCATCAGATGGAGGAGGAGAGCTAATGAGACGAAGAGCCTTAGCCTCCACTCTGTCCAGAAGAGCTGTGTTGGTGGAGCCCCCCCACACGTGAAATGCATACTCCAAACGATGGCGGATAAGGCCCCTGTATATGGATAGCAACTGCGCGGGGGAGAAGAACTGGCGAAGACGATACAGAACGCCCAACCTAGAGGAAGCTGATTTAGCGAGAGAGGAGATATGAAGTTTCCAGTTGAGATTTTGAGTTAAGGATAGACCGAGGATGTTTAGTGTTGAAGAAGGTGACAGCTGAGTGTTGTCGAAGAATAAGAGATAGGTGTTTGGAAGATTGTGTCGAGTTGATAGGTGGAGAAACTGAGTTTTTGAGGCGTTGAAGGACACAAGGTTCCTTTTGCCCCATTTGGAAATGATAGCAAGGTCTGAGGTTAAGCGTTCTGCAGCCTCCAGTCTGGAGTCGTGTACTTCCTGTTGTGATGGTCTTCTATTGAAAGAATTTGAATAATGCAGAGTGGAGTCGTCGGCGTACGAGTGGACAGGACAGTTTGTTATGGAAAGAAGATCATTGATGAATAAGAGGAAGAGAGTGGGTGATAGGACAGAGCCCTGTGGAACGCCACTGCTGATAGGTTTAGGGGAAGAGCAGTGACCGTCTACCACCGCAGAGATAGAACGGCCGGAAAGGAAACTGGAGGTAAAGGAACAGAGAGAGGGATAGAATCCGAAAGAGGGCAGTTTAGAAAGCAAAGACTGGTGCCAGACTCTATCGAAGGCTTCGATATGTCTAACGCAACAGAGAAAGTTTCACCGAAACTGCTAAGAGAGATGACCAAGAGTCAGTTAAGAGAGCAAAAAGATCGCCATCCATACTGGCGACCAGATAGAAGATTAGAAGTGGAAAGGTGCTTTTGAATCTTCCGGTTAAGGATTGATTCAAAAGCTTTAGATAGACATGAAAGTAAAGCATTGGGCGGTAGTTTGAGGGACTGGAGCGGTCACCCTTCTTAGGCACAGGCTGTACAAAGGCATACTTCCAGCAGGAAGGAAAGATTGATGTTGATAGGCAGAGACGAAAGAGTTTGACCAGGCAGGGTGTCAGTACATAAGCACAGTTTTTAAGGACAATAGGAGGCACTCCATCAGGTCCATAAGCCTTCTGAGAGTTGAGGCCAGAGGGCATAGAAAACATCATTAGGAAGAATCTTAATAACAGGCATAGAGGAGTCAGAGGGGGGATGAGTAGGAGGAATATGCCCAGAATCGTCCAGAGTGGAGTTCTTACAGAAAGTTTGAGCGAAGTGTTCAGCCTTAGAGACAGATTAGACTGCAGTGCTGCCGTCAGGGTTAAGGAGAGGAGGGAAAGAGGAAGAAGTGAAATTGGAGGAGATATTTTTGGCAAGATGCCAGAAGTCACGGAAAGAATTAGAAGAAGCAAAGTGTTGACATTTTCTATTTATAAAAAAAAGTTTTGGCAAGTCGAAGAATAGATTTGGCACGATTCCGGGCTGAAATGTATAGATCAAAGTTAGTGGGAGTTCGAAGGCTCTGGAACCTTTTGTGAGCTGCCTCTCTATCTTTAATAGCACGAGAACAAGCATGATTAAACCAAGGCTTTTTAGCATGAGAAGTAGAGAAATTACGTGGAATGTATGTCTCCATTCCAGAGACAATCACCTCTATGATGCACAGAGCACACACAGAGGGGTCTCTCTCCTGGAAGCAGTAATCATTCCATGGGAAATCGGAAAAGTACATCCTCAGGTCGTCCCACCGAGCTGAAGCAAAATGCCAGAAGCATCGCCTCCTCGGTGGGTCCAGAGGATGTATAGGAGCGATAGGACAGGATACAGAAATAAGGTTATGATCAGAGGAGCCCAACGGAGAGAACAGTTTGACAGAGTAAGCAGAATGATTAGAGGTAAGGAAGAGGTCTAGAATGTTGGGCCTGTCTCCAAGACGGTCGGGAATACGAGTAGGGTGCTCAACCAACTGCTCTAGGTCGTTGAGGAGAGCAAAGTTGTAGGCTTGTTCACCAGGCTGGTCAGTGAAGGAGGATGAAAGCCAAAGCTGGTGGTGAACATTGAAATCTCCCAAGATGGAGATTTCAGCGAAGGGTGAGTGGGTCAAGATGCGCTCCACTTTAGAGTTCAAATAGTCAAAGAGTTTTACATAGTTAGTAGAGTTTGGTGAGAGATAAACAACACAGATGTATTTAGTAATAGAATGACAATGAAGTCTTAGCCAGATGGTGGAAAATTCAGAAGAGTCAAGGTCATGGGCACGAGAGCAAGTGATATCGTTGCGCACTTAGACGCTACATCCAGCTTTGGATTGAAATTTAGGATAGAGATAGTAGGAGGGAACAGAGTAGAGGTTGTTGTCAGTAGCCTCAGAAACCTGTGTTTCGGTGAGGAAGAGAAGGTGAGGTTTAGAGGAGGAGAGATGGTGTTCCACAGAATGAAAATTAGAACGGAGGAGGAGGTTCGAGGAGTTATCAGTTATATATATATATATATATATATATATATATATATATATATATATATATATATATATATATATATATATATATATATATATATATATATATATATATATATATATACTATTGAGAAGATGTCATCCAAAATAGGCCTAGTTTCGAGCATTATTTTTCATATTTTATTTTTTTCTCTTCTTTATTTCATATATCGCCTTAGCATATTCAACACACGTAAGTAAATATCAAACAACTTAGTCAGTAAAAATTCATTAAAATTAGGCCATTATATCATTATCCATAACAAAAACAGCCTGCCTTCCTGTAAGCTGCTTGGAGTACGACTGATTGAGGCGCGAAGCAGGGACCGTTGCCCTGCCCAAGATCAACAGAATATACCAGGTCTTCTCAACCTCTCCCATGGCCTGCTAGCTCAGAGCCCTCAGAGTGTCATTTGATGATAGGTTCAGGAAGAACAGAGAAAACGCTAAGACTCCGGCTAGATGATCAAAGAAAAAGCAGAAATTACGTGTCAGTGAAGGGTATGAGGCTGAAAATTATAGATAAAACCTGGCGACAATGCGGAAAGTCGCGCTTTCTGAAACCCTCATTTTTAGAACGATAATACATTTTTTTTTTTTTACTTACATTGTAAGAGGGACCAGGTGTGCTATCAAGAGCTAGCATGCATCAGGAATATTCTTAGAAACATGTTTGCAAACTTAGAATATGTAATTTTGGCGACTAGTAACAATAAATGCTCTGAGAGCTAGGAAAAAAGGAGAAAAAGAAAAAAATCTTTGAAGGCCGTTTTCTCGAAACGAAGCTTTTTCCCATTTTTCCCTTTTTCTCCGCCAAATATTAACCGATTTTGATGTTTTAGATACCATTTTAAAGAGGAATGAATGCACAGTTACAATAAAGATAGATTTTTTTTTTTTTTACGAAAATTCGTGAACCGTTAAACGCGAGTGAAAAAAAAAAAGAGAGAAACTGAAAATTCGGCTCTTTATTTTTGTTTCACCACATGCAAGTTTTGTATTTCTGTAAAAGTTTTTCCTAAATACGTGATGAACTGATTGGAAGTGAACATTTTTGAAATTTGTAAAATATATTTTTTTTCGTATATAATTTTTTTTTGTTATTGATCAAAATCTTTTGAAACTTATGCAATATTCTCACATCATTCATGTCTAAAAGATAAAAGTGAGTTAGATTTTTATGTCCAATAGTTTTCAAAATAAAAATCTACCGGACGGTTCCCTTAAAGTAAGCGTCTCACTCCACTGGACCGCCCATAGCTGGGCGTTATCGCGATAAGTTATCGCGATACTTTATCGCTGATAACAAAATCAGATTATCGACCATCCGCTACTTATTTAAATATATATCGGTATCTTCGTTACTTTTGTAACCAAACTAGCGATAATCGCTACTTTTTTTCCGCCTCAGAAAAAAACGCTGTCTCCCTACTACGCATGCGTGGCCCGGGCGCCCGGTGTTGTATGAAAAAACTTCGGGGTATGAAATATCTTCGGTGATGAGATTTCATGCTTAGATCATGAAAATTAAAACACTAGGTTATTTTTTTTTTATGCTACTCAACAATCAATATATCATAGAGAAAAATCATTTAACTTTGCCCCCAAAATGATTATTCACTGCCTCAAATTTGATATTCCATATTCGTTTGTGACCATGCCATGATACTGAAGGCACCCGGTGTTGTGTTATTTGGTGTCCCATCGTCAAAAGCTGGCGCTTTTTACAACATTGGTGTTCAGGACTGCGCATGCTCAGATCATTAAGTGTAGACCTGTTCAGTCTCACAATGCTTTTTTTAACACATTAAGAGTTGCTGGAAAGCTGAATCAAACATACAGTACCACCATCCTCGCTGTTACTAGAACGACGTACACTCTGTACATATAAATACATCTCGTACAGAGTGTCGTTCTAGAAACAGCGAGGACGGTGGTAGTGGTACTACATGTCTGATTCAGCCTTCCTGCAACTCTTAATTACGGTTTAAAAGCTTTCTGAGACTGTACAGGTCTACGCTTGCTGGTCTGAGCATGCACCGTTCACGAGAGACCAGTGTTTGTAAACAATTTTTGACGGTGGGGACGCCTGATAACACAACACCGATTCAGGCAGTTTTAGTATTACCGTCCATATGTACGTGTCAACTTGTGGTTTTAAGGTTTTGTAAGTTTCCTTAAATACAGATAGTGAAAATTTGAATTCATCAATGTTGTTCTATCCGAAATATCAATATAGTATCGTTTTCGCCTATCGGACTTATCGCTAGCTAGTATTGGAATTGTGGATTTATATCGGGTATCGGTTATCGGTTATCGCCTATATTTGTGTCTCTAGTTAACGAATATCGGTTATCGCCGTTAAGATTTTTCATTATCAGTTATCGGTTATCGGGAATAAGGTTTTCTGTTATCGTGCCCAGCTATGTATAAGCCTACTACTTCTCAGTATGGAACAAAAGGCAGTTCCACTGTACTTAGCTTTAAAATTCAACCTCTTTTTTATAATTTCCTTGTTTCAGAATTTGAGATTTTTAGATGAAAGGAAGTTCAGTTGGAGGGTAAGGGCATAAAACGCAAGTCCCTTAAAGCGAGGTATCTCCTGTGCTTTTTCTTTGGCGCAGGCGCAAAGGAGAGTAAGAGGTGTCCGTGCAACACAAATACGTCCCGGGACAAGAAGGAACCAAATCAGAGCGGCTCTTTATTGGCTAGCTGGCACATGCCTGCACCACAGCGTAAAAATAAAATAAAAGTTTCTGGAATTTCTCATGTACTATTGGCCTCGAGAACACTAAAATGCAGTTGTCACTCACGGAGAGAAGACGTGGCAGTGTCTTTCCTTCCCACTGCTTCCATAAGAGGGCTGAATATCAGGTGTCTATGAATAGTTTCCAGAAGAGAGAGAGAGAGAGAGAGAGAGAGAGAGAGAGAGAGAGAGAGAGAGAGAGAGAGAGAGAGAGAGAGAGAGAGAGAGAGAGAGAGAGAGAGAGATGAAGAATGTGTGATATAAAGAAGCAGGAATAATAATACTAATAGATAATAAAAGATGAAATAACGTTAAATGTGACAATGGAAACAGTACTGATATGTAATGGGACCAACAACAACAACAATAATAATAATTATATCGATGATAATATCGTATTGAAATATATGATACTGATAAAATTTAAATAACTAACAACAAAAATTCTTATATTAAATTATTAAGGAGGTTGCTGCTGTCACCATTACTATTATTATTTTTAGAATTATTATTATTATTATTATTATTATTATTATTATTATTATTATTATTATTATTATTATTAATGTTATTGTTATTAATAGTATTGTTACTAATTATATTATAATTGTTAATAATAATAATAATAATAATAATAATAATAATAATAATAATAATAATAATAATAATAATAATAATAATAATAATAATGTATTACTATTATTATTATTATCATTATTATTATAATAATAGTAAATATTGTTATATATATTATTAGTGTGTGTGTGTGTGTGTGTGTGTGTGTGTGTGTGTGTGTGTGTGTGTGTGTTTGATTTTTTTGGGGGGAAGAGGATGTAACGTTCATAAAATATGTAAAAATCCTCTCGTAAAATAATTCACCTGCACTGCAACTGTTTAACCAGTTTTCATTGATTGTTTTTACCTATTTCATGAGATGGGTGCACTCCGAAATAGAGTTGGTGCTGTTGAGTTTGCTGTGGTAACTGTTGCTGCATCTGCTGGCGTTGTTGCTGCTGCTGATGCAACGAAAGCGTTCCCATAGCTCTCTCCTCACAATCGAGAATGCTCATCGCCCTCAACTTTTCTCCTGCTGTCATCATCACTCTCCTCGCTTTTGCCACCTCCGGTGCTACCCAAGGTGAAGGCCCTTACTCGACATTTTAGCTTGGTAGCCACGATGATAACGGTGAGGGTAAGCACGAAGGCAGCCAACACCCCGATGAAATGAGCGAGGAGAGGAGAGACGTCTTGAATCGGCACCTCGTCGCCCGAATCTAGATAGAGAAAGGAAGTACATGAGGGGGTGGGGAGCGGGTGGGGAGAAAGGAGAGGTATGACAACCGATTAAGTATGGAAAATAAGGGGATATTATGGTAGGCGGAGGAAGGGGAGCAAACTCATAATCCTTAAAAAAGTGCACGATTTCATATGGGAGAATGAACAAAATAAATTTACAATTTTATGCTAAACATCATGACACAGAAGAGACCTCATGGAAACTGTTGCAACTGTGACTCACTTATCCTGATCTGCCAATACTGAATGCAGACTGTTTTAGTTTTAACTAACAAAATGCAAGAAAAAAATTCCAATCAATATTTACCTTATGTACGAAGTAAAGACAGCTTATTGTAACGGGGTTACCGGGGGGCTTTTAAAGGGCGTTAAGACTTCAGCTTCCTTAAGGCAAATATATTCGTAGCCTATATGTACAAGAAGCGTCGTAGCGAAAGCGACTCCGTTGTGTGTCAGTCGGACTCTCGTGAAGGAGTGACGAGTTACAGGTTGGAAAATAATTGTTACAATTGGTCACGTACGTCAAGGTGACCTCCACGCACTATGAAATGCGATGTATCCAAAACTGAGACGGTAAACACTGACGGACGACATTCCTATAAGGTGGCGTGATCTATCTGTCGTGGGTTTTTTCCATTGACAATGGTATGCCTAATTCGTGGTGATATTAATTAATAATAATAATACATTGATATCCTACTATAACACTGCTCGGTCACCTACCAGTGATCCCGACCTTGTGATATACAAAAATCTAAATAGTAGTCTAGTTACCATGAACATACATAGTGGGAGTTTGTCAAGCAGACTGCCTATGATACAATTACATTAAAACACTGGCTATGTAAGAACATATGTGGAGTTATAATATAAATAGTGAGAGGTAAAACACAACGTGTGTGACATGAAACATAAGAAATCTCTCAAAAGATAAATATAAGGACACATGTATAAAAGCTATCAACTGGCATAGTTACAGACAATGAAACGTTCATCTAGCTCCTAAAAAAAAAATACAGTAGTGAAACACACATTAGTGAAACATAGTACAATGTTAAGTATAGGAGCAGGGGAACGCCAGGTTTCTGTCCTCTGACTTGCTTGAGAAAAGGAAAAACTACCTTGCCAGTGGCCTCCCTGCATCCAGTCGCCGTGTCTGCACAACCAAATAATCGTGCAGGACAGAGTTCCTCCTAATAAGGTAGCACATGACGACGAGACTGACGAACATCAGAAACATTGGTACAAAAAATTCAGGGTACAGGTAGGGGAGATGCAGGTATTCAGGCAGCGTTTCCTCCAGGGTTTCCGCAAACTCCGTTTTGTTTGCGAAAGACAATGAATTAAGGGAATTAGTCACATAAGAGATGCTGGAGAAGTGAATGTTATCGAGAGACCGTAGAGGAAACACTCGATGGGAAATACTGGCCGTGAAAACCAGACGGATCCGGGACGGGTACGTTGTTATGTTATTTTTTTTTTTTTTTTTTTTTTTTACAGCAAAGGAGACAGTTCAAGGGCACATTAATAAAAAAAAAAAGCCCGCTACTCACTGCTCCTAAGAAGAATCCAAAGAGGTGGCCGAAAGATAGGTCAGTTTCGGGAGGAGAGGTGTCCTGATACCCTCCTCTTGAAAGAGTTTAAGTCGTAGGCAGGAGGGAATACAGATGAAGGAAGATTGTTCCAGAGTTTACCAGCGTGAGGGATGAAAGAGTGAAGATGCTGGTTAACTCTTGCATAAGGGGTTTGGACAGTATAGGGATGAGCATGAGTAGAAAGTCGAGTGCAGCGGTGCCGCGGGAGGGGGGGAGGCATGCAGTTAGCAAGTTCAGAAGAGCAGTAAGCGTGGAAATATCGATAGAAGATAGAAAGAGAGGCAACATTGCGGCGGAATTTAAGAGGTAGAAGACTATCAGTATGAGGAGGAGAGCTGATGAGACGAAGAGCCTCCACTCTAGCCCACTCTGTCCAGAAGAGCTGTGTGGGGAGCCCCCATTACAGATGCATACTCCATACGAGGGCGGACAAGGCCCCTGTATATGGACAGCAACTGTGCAGGGGAGAAGAACTGGCGGAGACGGTACAGAACGCCCAGCCTCGAGGAAGCTGATTTAGTAAGAGATGAGATATGAAGTTTCCAGTTGAGATTTTGAGTTAAGGATAGACCGAGAATGTTTAGTGTTGAGGAAGGTGATAGCTGGGTGTTGTCAAAGAATAGGGGATAGTTGTTTGGAAGATTGTGTCGAGTGGATAGGTGGAGAAACTGTGTTTTTGAGGCGTTGAAGGACACCAGGTTCTTCTTGCCCCAATCGGAAATAATAGTAAGGTCTGAGGCTAAGCGTTCTGCAGTCTCCAGCCTTGAGTCGTTAAGTTCCTGAAGCGGATATAGCATGCTTCCGCTATGGCATAGTGACCAGTAACCCGTTGATAAGTGGTACCCTCCGGGCAGATGACTGATACATAGAAGGACATAGGGAAATAGAAATAATGCAGACCCTGAAAGTTCTTATGGAAAACAGGTGTTGGTGGTAGCTGCTTGTCAGGGCACAGGGAAAGAGCGTCAGACGCGTTCACGCGGGTGAGGGCGATCTCGCATACCCCTCCCCGAACTGGTAGGAAGGCAAAGAGAGACGCAGAGCAATATAATCGCCCGAAGACCGTCTCCTTGCAATATTGCAAGAGTGAGTAGCTACCCGTTGAATACAGAGCGAAATCCTTCGCGATTAGAACAAGAGACGGGGACGTGTCCAGGGCTAACACATTGTCCTTAGCTGAAAAAGGGAACGGGACAATTCCGTGTGCCTCAAACACGTCCGCCGTCTGAAATGGAACTTGAATGATTATGGCATCGGGGATGAGGCTGGACTCAATCAAGGGGTAAAAATATTGACTCATGTCTGAGTTGAATAAAGATGTTAGGCTGTAATTTTGATACCCGATATGGACAGTCGTTCTCAAATCGTGTAGAGGGAACAAGGCAGGTGTGACTCTATCGTGCGCTGCATCAACCATGTTGCTAATAACCTGCTGATTTGCCGTTGCGACAGAGTTAATGACGTTTTCCAATACATGCAAGGCCTGATCTAGGAGGAGAAACTGAGTCACCTGGTCGATCTGTTTGACAACTATGTTGATAACCTCTACCATCTTATTTGTCTGCTCTAGCAGTTCCTCAATGTTAGTATGCAACCGCGCAAGTTTTCTACAATTGGCATTGATCACCCTGCGATTTCGGGCAGCAAAGGAAAGTACATGAGCGTAGTGGTCCCGCAAATCGCATACGTCCTCGTCGGTAGCCGTACCGAAGAGGAACTTTGAGGCGGACCCAACGATGTTGAGCAACCCCCTCTTTACCCGAGAGTGAACTGAGTGAAAAGTATAATCCATGTCTACCTCATCAACTTTTCCCCGCAAGAGCAGAATCCTATCCTCCAGTAGTTGAAAAAGATTCAGAGAGTTGGTACCAGAAGGTGCCTTTGATTCCCTAGTCTTGGTAGCCCGTATGGCGTCTGCCATGCCGAGTAGTTTTTCTGAGACTATCCTGATTGTGTCAGTGGTGTTGGTCAAGGAAGTATATGGATATTTTACGAGGAGCACATCTTCTATGAGGAAGACCTCTCCTATGTGTGCCGTGAGGGCGGCAGGCTTCAGGTGGATGGGTGTCGTTGCAAGCAGGGAGCCGAGGAACAACAAGATGATCAGAAAACGCAACATCATGATCTGAAAGTGGTGGGAAAGAAGTATTTAAACCCGTGGTCTCAAGTTATAGCTATGGGTGTTGGGATTATCTTGTTGAACATTTGACTCTGAGGAGGAATTACCAATATCAAGGTCCAAAGGTGAGGGAATTACTTTCAGACGATCACTGTGAACTTCTAGACTGACTCCACTATTCGACTCGAGAACCTCGAACCAATTTCCCCTAACATTCCGAACAACTCGGTAAGGACCCACAAATTTAGCCCCCAGTTTCGAACTCCTTTCCGCTTGCTTAATCATGACTGTGTCACCCTCTTTTAAATTCACCGGGACGGCCTGTTTGTGTTGTGTTGACATCATTTCAACCTTCGTAGCTTTTAACGTACACCCAACTTCTGAGTGTATCTTGGAAAACATATGCATCTGCTGTTGTGCGTACCTATCAATGTTGTAGAGAGGTTGTTGTGGTTTTGTTAGGAAGTCGTACGGAAGACGTTTCTCCACCCCATATAAGATGTAGTAGGGAGACTTCCCCGTAGAGTCGTTTACCGACGTATTTATGGAAGCGGCTATATGCGATAGCCAATCCTCCCAGTTATCGTGGAGATCGTTCACGATAGGCCTGAGGACCTGTAAGATTTTCCTATTAGCCCTCTCCGCCAACCCATTAGCAGCTGGGTGGTAAGCTGTGATGAAGGATTGCGTGATGTTAAACTAAGCGCATATTTCGCTCAATACTGAGTTCCTAAACGCGGTGCCATTGTCACTCAAAAGAATTCGAGGAGACGAATGTGGACACAACACGTGAGTCACGAGGGCATGGGCCACGCGTGTGGCTGTCTTGTCCTTGAGATGCGCTAGAACTAGAAACCTAGAGAACTGGTCGACGCACACCAATAAATAGCGCGAACCATGTTGGGTCTGCGGGAGCTGTAATAAGTCTATATTAACAACATCCCATGGCGCCTCTGGTACTGGGTATTGCAACATAGGTGCTGGCCCTTTTACGGACCCCTTGTGCTTAGCACAAACGACTCAATGTGCGACATGTTTTTCTACATCAACCCGTAATGTGGGCCAGTAGAATTTTCGTCTGGTGACAGATAGCGTCTTGTCTCTTCCTGGGTGACCCGCAATGGGTGTGTTATGGACCAGCTTAAGCGTCACGGGGACGTATTTGTCTGGGATGACCAGTTGTTCTATAGGTACCGGTTTGGTTGGCCATGACCTACAAAGGAGGTTGTCCTCTGATAGGAAGAATTATGAAAAGGGAACTGGCAATTCAGGAAGGGTTGTTTCGTCTCCCGACTCGAGGGCGTAAATTAACCTCTTCCACACAGGATGGTCTCGCTGAGCAGTGTGTAGCTCAGGTGAAGTGAAGTTGTGGATGACCTCTGGGGTGGTAATCGTGCCTATCGGAATATTCCGAGATAAGGCATCTGCGACCACATTTGTTTTCCCGGTGATATATTTTATCTCCGGATTGTATGCTTGGATCGTTAAGAACCATCTTGCCAGACGACCGTGTAGGTTTTTTCCCTTAAAAAGATCAGTTATGGCCGCGTGGTCCGTATACACCACGATTTTGTACCCCATCACTATGTCTCGAAAATGCTTCAGAGCCCACACAATGGCAAGAGCCTCTAGGTGGGTAACAGAATAGTTCTTTTCCGGAGCTGTTAGTACTCGACTGGCGAACGCTATTACATGCTTTTTGCCGGACTTATCTGTTTGCATCAGAGCGGCTCCTAATCCACTAGCCGAAGCGTCGGTACAAAGCTGAAAGGGGTCCTTGAAATCCGGAAAGACAAGGACCGGAGCCTGTGTAAGCGCTTTCTTTAAATCCTCAAAGCTCGTTTGTTGAGCTGGGAGCCACTGAAATGGTACGTCTTTCTTTAATAGATGGGTTAGGGGACTCGCGCGTGCTGCGAAGTCCTTTATGAAAGGCCTGTAATAACCTGCGACACCCAAGAAAGACCGTACCTTGTCCGCAGACGTTGGCTGAAGGAACTCGGCAACAGCTTTTATTTTGTCGTCCACTGTGTGGATGCCGAATTCATCCACGACATGCCCCAAGAACTTGATCCGAGGCTTTAAAAATTCACATTTGGTGATTTTGAGCTTTAATCCGACCTCTTGAAGTCTGTGTAGGACTGCTTTTAGTGTTTCCATGTGTGCATGCACGTCTTTACTTGCTATGATGATGTCGTCTAAATACACATAGACAGAGTTGCCCAGCAAGTCACCAAAAATACTGTTCAGTGTCCTTTGGAAGGTCAAGGGAGCTCCTTTGAGCCCGAACGGCATCCTCGTCCACTCATAGTGGCCATGAGGTGTGCTGAAAGCCGTTATTTCACGTGACTCGGGGGCCATGGGCAGTTGCCAGTAGCCACTGACCAGATTAAGACTCGTAGATACTTTATTTCCTCTACCGAGACACATCAGAATATCTCTAAGAACAGGAAGCGGAAAATGATCATCCACGGTCGAGGTTGTTCACACGCCGGAAATCAATCACAGGACGATAAGAACCGTCTTTCTTTGGAATCAGAAACAAGGGTGAATTCGACGGGGAATTCGATTCTTTGATGACACCTTGTTCTAACATTTCAGAGATAAGTTTGTTCCACGACCTCCCTCTGACTGTGGGGGAGTTTGTACGCATTGATATATACAGGATTTGTATTGGGTTTTAACTTAATGTGGTGTTCAGCACACTGCGTAACTCCAAGCGACTCGCCTGGTAGAGCAAGCGCCCCCCTATAATGGTCCAGTAGCTGGACTAAGGTTGGCTTAGTTTCGGAATAGTGTGCAACTTTTAGGAATGCCTCTAAATTAGCTGTGTCTTGTTCGGGAGAAGCCTGACACGCCGAGGTTATGCCTGAGACTTGGGCTGAAGGGTATTCAGCTGGTTCCGGGGCGACATTTCTCCCATACACTAGACACTGGCATAATCTAACACCGTGTTTTAAGGATACTGGGGATCCAGACGTGTTTATTACCAATGCCTTTGCAATACCTACTCCTTGACTGTCCCGAGAGTTACCTCCACCGTCACGCGGTGTATGTGAGGAGGTCCGTCGATACACACATCACTGCCCGTTGGAGGGGCGTTAGGCAACCGGATTTTAACAAGTTTTGCAGCCCGATCCGGAACTATTTGAGGACCTTCTACGACTGCCGTTACTGTCCGCCACAAGTCTGCAATGTTTTCGTATGGTTTGACCGTAAGAGGTGACACTTGGGCGGTCGCAGGGCCTGAGTCTGTGGTGGGTTGGTCATTTTCCCCCTCTGAGGGTGGGATTACAGGTGACAGAGGCGATGGATTTACCATCCCCTCTATGCGTCGGCCTTGATACACGATCGCGTTGCTTTCAGGGTTTATGGTTATGTGCAGGTCTTTCATGGCGTTTAATCCTAAGATCCCATCCACAGGTAAGGCAAACCTGCTAGAGACATAAAAGAAATCTCGAAAGGGACATACCTTTTCATGTAAGCTGACTGTTAGTGGTACTCGCCCAAGGATTCCCAAAGTGGTGCCCGTCACGCCTACCACATTCAGGTCGTTCTCTTGGAGCGGCCAATTTTCCCCTCTCGCCTGTCGTGTCAGTGACCTGTAAGCGGAGTCTGAGATGACATTGACTGTCGCACCTGTGTCTACCGCTAAGGTGAGTGAAATTTTGCCCACCTTGCAAGGGAGGGCAATTATGCTTGTCCGTCCCAAGGCGGCAATGACGGAGTCAAGCTGCTCCCAATTAGTATTGTCCTTAATTAAGGGAGACTTGGATGTACGCCTTGGGGCTGTCACGAAGTCATGTCTTTTTATTCTGAGAAGAGGAGTGTGGTTTACTGTCCGCCGAGGACTTGTACTTCTGTTCCTCCTTGGCCTTTTGTATTGCAGAACAACTGTCTGAATCATGAAAACAATTCCCGTGGACAAGGCAAAAGGCAGCCTTCCGCTGATGGTTTGGCCTAGGGTTCCTGTGTGATGAATGATGCCCGCCCCTGTAACCTCCTGATCTCCTATCAGAGCCCTGTCTTGAGTGTGTTGATTCCCTACGTTTCGCGAAGCAAGAATGTTCAGAATGTCCTGATTGTTTGCAAAAACTACAGGTGAGAGAGGCCTTACTTTGAGCCTGCGATGCTGCGGCTGTTGCGAGGGGTTGATGGTGAGGTAGTTCTTGAACTTTGAGTGGGTTGTAAGTATTCCGACGGACCCGGGGGGAATGATCTCTGGAACTGATAAATAATGAGTGCCTGAACATAAGATTACCTTGTAAATTCACCGGTTTTAGTATCGTGTTCCGTACCCTCTTCGTCTGTGGTCTGTATTAAATGCTTAAAAGTGTCGCCGAGTTTAGCGAGAGTCTTTGTTCATAATATGGTGTTAATCAGTTACAATATAGGAGCATATTTTGATAGCTGTAAATATTAACCAATAAACGTAACGTGTATGAATTAATAGTTTGCACCGAAACCCTAAAAAAAACAAGAAAGAATGGCTAGCAAGGTGCCAGTTAGATGTAATAGAAGTTAAGGTTATAATGGAATGTCATAATGTTATGGGTATATGAAAAAAAATAATTCTATAAAAAAAAAATTGACAATTGTATGCCTAATTCGTTGTGATATTAAATAATAATAATAATACATTGATATCCTACTATAACACAGGTAGCGTGGCCGAGCAGTGTTATAGTAGGATATCAATGTATTATTATTATTATTTAATATCACCACGAATTAGGCATACAATTGTCAATGGAAAAACCCCACGACAGATAGATCACGCCACCTTATAGGAATGTAGTCCGTCAGTGTTTACCGTCTCAGTTTTGTATACATAGCATTTCATTGTGCGTGGAGGTCACCTTGACGTACGTGACCAATTGTAACAATTATTTTCCAACCTGTAACTCGTCACTCCTTCACGAGAGTCCGACTGACACACAACGGAGTCGCTTTCGCTACGACGCTTCTTGTACATATAGGCTACGAATATATTTGCCTTAAGGAAGCTGAAGTCTTAATGAACGCCCTTTAAACGCCCCCCGGTAACCCCGTTACATTATTTCCTAGGAGCCAACCCATCAGCGAAGTGACAGATCGAACACATAAGCAATGGATCGCATCGACTATTTACTATTCATAGATTTTCTGAGTAAATGAGCTGATATCGCGCTAAAATGAAGGGTGTGCGGAGTAAGGAGCATGGGGAGGTGGTGACCAAGTGACCAGCGAGCGGGCGTGGTGATCGAGAAGACCCGGGTTCAAGTCACACCCACACCAGATGACTTTTTTTTTTTTTACCATCGTTAAGAGGCAAACTATCATGAACATGATGTTCAGATTATCAATTAAACGCTGTCTTTAGTGGCTTTGGACAAAAAGAGCAACTGGATCATATATCACGAGAGGCACTAAAGATAAAATTTGCTCTCGCCAGTATATGTCTGGAGCCGTGGAATACGTAAAGGTAGATGTAAACGATATGGCTGCGCGTGGCTGCGGTGCTCATCTCCGAACCGTAGGATCTTAGAGCCTGTGGTAGTTCAGAACCAATAACCCCGGGGCACGGGGCAATGTGAAATCGGGGAGTGTCACAATTTACCTTCCCCAGATCTCCCCAGGTACCCATTTATCGACCAGCCCGAAAGTAAAGATGAACAGCCGAGTGAGCTCAACGCCGCATGTCCGGGAATTTGAACCCGAGCCCGCGAAGTCGTAGCTAGGCACACTGAGCACTAGAATACGAAGGCAATGAAATAAGCCCTATAAAATAGCCTGCTGTCGCTATAGGAGGCATATAAATATTAAATAACAATAATCCGTCCCGTATCCGACATAGAGCGATCGGATCATCTGAATACGAACAAAATCCGTTACATTTTGAAATATCCTAACGACACAATATGTATGACGAACAATTTACTTCCTTTTAATTTTGAAAGTTTTTCTTTGTCTCTCAGTTGTAGCATTTAGACGTTAGAACACATATAGGAATATCCAATGTAATGCTAGACAAAAGGAAACAATGCATAAATAACAAAATCCACCAACAGCATACAATAATGTAAATGTATTGATGATTTTAGTGTGTAAGCCGACCCGACCAGCCATGTCGGAACTTATTGTTTGGATATGGACAAGTAAATTCGGGTACGGATGTAACAGAGCCAAAGCAAAGTATCCCGATACTGAGCACACGGACACGGGACGTCCGGATACGAGAGGGATTACTTTAATTAAAAAAAAAAGAGAAAAGGCAGAAGAGTCTTAGTGAGGAACAATGATTTCGGAAATGAAAATGAATAAAGCCAAAAAAAAAAAAAAAAAGTTCCCCCATCTAGTAATGATAAGTATATACATCGAGACAAACGAAAGGAGTAAAAAGAATAAAACGAGGAACTGTGTGAGCTATATCCAGATATAAATATATATCTTGTTTTGATCTAAAAAAGAAATCCTTTAAATTATTATTATTTACCAAAGTTGCTTTTTTTTAATCGTTACAGATGATTTAAATATGATTTTTTTCAACAAATATATGTAATATATTTTGTTTAATTTGATTGAATGCCGTTATATATAATAAGCAACGTATAGGTTCGACATAACTATAAGTCCTTTAAAACACTGGTTTAAGGCTTTTTTTTATAGTAATAAAAATATCAATAATAATACAGTACTTTTAGGGGGTCGCCCGGTTTGGGATAGGGGGTATAGATATTACTTCTGGGGTAAAAAAAATCTAGACATAGCACAACATCTGGTAAGATCGTAATGAACTTGTATGTCTAAATTCACTATATCCGAAGTATAACTTTTACTCTGTATTTTTACGAATTGCAAAATTGCAAATAAAGGATATCAATCAAAGATGTGGGCTCGGTCTCATAATTATATTTGCTGACCTGACAAGAATCAACTTTGCTGCATCCACAGCAATGATAGACAACAAAATTGGTTATCAGAAGGTGTCATGGGTTGTCACCATGACACTGCTAATTGTATTTTTCCTGAATCTAAAGGGGCTCGCACACATATACGGTCACGGCCCCTATCATACCCGATCACCCCCGGTCTGCAAATCTTGGCCATACTTCCGGTAAGATCGGCAGTTTTCCCGATTGGTAGTTTGACTGGCGTCACACCCGCAGTATTCCGCCTGTGTACCGCAGGCAGACCGGCTGCTTACCGCTTGTAAACCGGTGACCATGTACGATTTTCGATCTCTCCAACTGCAGGCCGCCTGTTTATCGCTGGCATATAGGCGGCAGCCTTGCGTAATGCCTGCAGCACGGCACGTCAGCGATCAAACACGGTCGTTGTTACACCTGATAGGGGTAGGGTATGCATAATAAACGTCGCTCCAGATATTTTTTTTTATCATTCCTGTGTTGGACATCGTCATGACTTTCCTCAGCTCAAGAACGAGAGATTGTACTCCTTACATTGGACGTTGACAGAAACCAAATTTTGTCATTGCTTTTATACCTTTGGGTAGGCAGTGGCTGAATGGATAGCAAGACGGCCCCGCGTTCAGGAGGACGCGAGTTCAATCCCCGACCGGTGCCACCAAGCTGGGATTTTTCATCCGCCGCCGAGTGGCTTAAAACTACCCACATGCTGTCCAGAAGACCACCTTTCAATCCGGACTGTAGATTCTAGGATTAAAGATGAGCTCTGGGAGGGCAGCATGACCCAATGCAAGATGGCGCCACAATAAACACTCGCCTGCGCCAGAACGGGCTGGGCCTACCATCAGGACCTACCGGGAAGAAGCCTTGGACCAACCATCAGGATCCACCGGGAAGAAGCCTACCGGCGCAATAGGCCTCAATGTAAAAAAAAAAATACCTACTGGAAAATATATGATTGATAATAATGTAGAAGAGACGTAGGGCAACGAGGGTGATAACATAGATGCAGGTAAGGGATCATTTGGGTATGTTCGAATACGTTACTGCTATCCAGGTGCCAGGCTGGACGATATCACCGCAGCGTGCGATGATGTCACGAAAAATGCCGACCGAAACACCCTCTTTGTCATTCACGCGGGGACGAATGACGTAAAGACAACCCGTTCTGAGGAACTGCTTGAGAAATACCGCCGCATGATCAAGCAGTATAAACGTAAAACGGATGTCAGTAACATCTAGCTTTTACAGTAAGGCCTTCAGTACAAACAACAGACTTCAGTCCCTTTGCTCACAAGAAAACGTCCAGTTCGCTAACTTGTGGAACAGTTTTTACTACGATTCAGACTTGTTCCTTCCTGATGGCATCTACTTAAACCCTGTTGGAGCAGCCCGTTTCGGGAGGCTGCTCTGTGACCAAGTGGCTCTTCGACCTTGCTATCATTTCCGATTGGGGCAGAAGGAACCTTGTGTTTTTCAATGCCTCAAAAACTCAATTTCTCCACCTATCAACTCGACACAATCTTCCAAACACCTATCCCCTATTCTTCGACAACACTCAGCAATCACCAACTTCAACACTAAACATCCTCGGTCTATCCTTAACTCAAAATCTCAACTGGCAACTTCACATCTCCTCTCTCGCTAAATCAGCTTCCTCGAGGTTGGGCGTTCTGTATCGTCTCCGCCAGTTCTTCTCCCCCGCGCAGTTGTTATCCATATACAGGGGCCTTGTCCGCCCTCGTATGGAGTATGCATCTCACGTGTGGGGGGGCTCCACTCACACAGCTCTTCTGGACAGAGTGGAGTCCAAGGCTCTTCGTCTCATCAGCTCTCCTCCTCCTACTGATAGTCTTCTACCTCTTAAATTCCGTCGCGATGTTGCCTCTCTTTCTATCTTCTATTGATATTTCCACGCTGACTGCTCTTCTGAACTTGCTAACTGCATGCCTCCCCCCTTCCCGCGGCCCCGCTGCACACGACTTTCTACTCATGCTCATCCCTATACTGTCCAAACCCCTTATGCAAGAGTTAACCAGCATCTTCACTCTGTCATCCTTCACGCTGGTACACTCTGGAACAATCTTCCTTCATCTGTATTTCCTCCTGCCTACAACTTGAACTCTTTCAAGAGAAGGATATCAGGACACCTCTTCTCCCGAAATTGACCTCTCTTTCGGCCACCTCTTTTGATTCTTTTTAGGAGCAGCGAGTAGCGGGCTTTTTTTTTATTATTGTTTCCTTTTTTGTGCCCTTGAGCAGTCTCCTTTGTTGTAAAAAAAGAAGATAAAAAAGGCCCCTGTAAATGGATAGCAACTGTGCGGGGGAGAAGAACTGGCGGAGACGTACAGAACGCCCAGCCTCGAGGAAGCTGATTTAGTAAGAGAAGAGATATGAAGTTTCCAGTTGAGATTTTGAGTTAAGGATAGACCGAGGATGTATAGTGGTGAAGAAGGTGATAGCTGAGTATTGTCAAAGACTAGTGGATAGTTGTTTGGAAGATTGTGTCGAGTGGATAGGTGGAGAAACTGTGTTTCTGAGGCGTTGAAGGACACCAAGTTCTTCTTGCCCCAGTCGGAAATAATAGTAAGGTCTGAGGCTAGGCATTCTGCCGCCTCCAGCCTGGAATCATTTAGTTCCTGTTGGGTGGGTCTTCTATTAAAAGAAGTTGAGTAGTTCAGAGTAGAGTCATCGGCTTAAGAATGGATAAGACAGTTCGTTTTGGAAAGAAGATCATCAATGAACAACAGAAAGAGAGTGGGAGATAGGACAGAACCCTGCGGAATACCACTATTAATAGGTTTAGGGGAAGAACAGTGACCGTCTACCAAAGCAGAAATATAACGGTCAGAGAGGAAACTTGAGATAAAGGTACAGCGAGAAGGATAGAACCCGTAGGAGGGTAGTTTGGAAAGCAAATATTTGTGCCAGACCCTATCAAAGGCTTTTGATATGTCCAGCGCAATAGCAAAGGTTTCACCGAAACGGCCAAGAGAGGATGACCAAGAGTCGGTTAGGAAGGCAAGGAGATCACCAGTAGAACGCCCCTTGCGGATCCCATACTGGCGATCAGATAGTAAGTCAGATGTGTAAAGGTGCTTTTGAATCTTCCGGTTAAGGATTGATTCAAAAGCTTTAGATAGACAAGAAAGCAAAGCTATAGGATGGTAGTTTGAGGGATTGGAAGGGTCACCCTTCTTTGGCACAGGCTGTACGAAGGCATACTTCCAACAGGAAGGAAAAGTAGATGTTGACAGACAGAGGCGAAAGAGTTTGACCAGGCAGGGTGTCAGCACGGAAGCACAGTTCTTAAGGACAATAGGAGGCACTCCATCAGGTCCATAAGCCTTCTGAGGACTGAGACCAGAGAGAGCATGGAAAACACCATTCCTAAGAATCTTAATAACATGCACAAAGGAGTCAGAGGGGGGATGAGTAGGAGGAATATGCCCAGAATCGTCCAGAGTGGAGTTTTTAGAGAAAATATGAAAGAAGAGTTCAGCCTTAGATATATATGAGACGACGGTGCTGCCGTCAGGACTAAGGAGAGAAGGGAAAGATGAAGAAGTGAAGTTGGAGATGTTTTTGGCCAGATGCCAGAAGTCACGGGAAGAATTAGAAAAAGCAAGGTTTTGGCATTTTCTATCAATGAAGGAGTTTTGGGTAAGTCGGAGAATAGATTAGGCACGATTCCGGGCAGCAATGTAAAGATCATGGTTAGCGGGAGTTCGAAGGCTCTGGTACGTTTTGTGAGCTGCCTCTCTATCTTTGACAGCACGAGAACAAGCGTGATTAAACCAAGGCTTATTTTAGCATGAGGAGTAGAGACAGTACGTGGGATGTATGCCTCCATTCCAGAGACAATCACCTCTGTGAAGCGCTGGGCACACACAGAGTGATCTCTATCCTGGAAGCAGTAATCATTCCACGGGAAATCGGAAAAGTACATCCTCATGTCGCCCCACCGAGCTGAAGCAAAATGCCAGAAGCATCGCCTCTTCGGTGGGTCCAGAGGGTGTACAGGAGCTATAGGACAAGATACAGAAATAAGGTTGTGATCTGAGGAGCCTAACGGAGAGAACAGTTTGACAGAGTAAGTAGAAGGGTTAGAGGTAAGGAAGAGATCTAGTATGTTGGGCCAGTCTCCAAGTCGGTCGGGAATACGTGTAGGGTGCTGAACCAACTGCTCTAGGTCATTGAGGAGAACAAAGTTGTAGGCTTATTCACCAGGTTGGTCAGTGAAAGAGGATGAAAGCCAAAGCTGGTGGTGAACATTGAAATCTCCGAAGATGGAGATTTCAGCGAAGGGACAGTGGGTCAAGATGTGCTCCACTTAAGAGTTCAAGTAGTCAAAGAATTTTACATAGTTAGTAGAGTTAGGTGAGAGATAAACAGCACAGATATATTTAGTAGTAGAATGACAATGAAGTCTTAGCCAGATGGTGGATGGCACGAGAGTAAGTGATGTCGCATCCATCCGGCTTTGGGTTGAAATTTAGGATAGAGATAGAAGGAGGGAACAGAGTAGAGATTGCTGTCAGTAAGAAACCTGTGTTTCGGTGAGGAAGAGAAGGTGAGGATTAGAGGAGAGATGGTGTTCCACAGAATGAAAATTAGAACGAAGACCGCGAATGTTGCAGAAATTGAGAAGAAAAAGGCTCGAGGAGGTATCAAGACACCTCTCAGGTCGGCAGCCAGAAGGGGAGTCCTCTCTGGGGGACTTTGTGGCCCCCCCCAGGCGGGAACTCCGAGGCATGGTTATTGAACGCCATTTTGAATTTCGAATTTTGGGAAAAGGTGTGTGTGTTGTGTGAATGTAGTGTGGTGTGGATAGAGAGAGGATCTGTCTTTAGAGAGCATGCTGAACTACTCTCTGGTGTAGATGAGACAATAGGGAAATGGTTAGTGAGGTAATGGGAAGGGTCTTTGGAGGGCTTCAGCATCCTCCTCACTTCCCATATATACCTCACCGGGACTGGCTTGCGCCCGTTCGGTAGGTTTCCTCCTACCTACTACCTATATATATATATATATATATATATATATATATATATATATATATATATATATATATATATATATATATATATATATATATATATATATACATGAAAAACACTAATTTATTGTATACTACAAAGCCTATGTCAAAATAATATTACTACGAAGTGATTTTTTGGTTCATGGGACATGGGGAGTTAGACGGGGGAATCACTTAGCTGTGTCCGATGCATTTGTAAGGAGACCAGAGCATGATGGTATGGCTGATGTATGGTGAGGGGGGAGACTGGGACGCAGGAGATGTGGGTTAACTCACTTCTCTCTGCTCACCGGCACAAGCTGTAATGTAGGGGAGATATTAGGACGTATATAAGGAAAATTATAGGAAGGGAAATTTTTAGTGAGATTAAAGGGAAGTTTATAGGAAGATTCGTAGGTAATCCGTAAGGAAATGGTAAGATACCTTGGGTGTGAAGCAGTCGTGAGGTCGCTTGAGGAAAGAGTGGGGCGGTACAAGGGCATAAATGACTGGGATCAGCAGATGTGCAGATGGCGACACATATCACTGGGATCAGCAAGACGTGGCTGCCGCCGGCGAAAGAGGGGTAGGGCTGGTGAACGGGGAGGGGAGGAGCGCTGAAGGCGAACGGTATGGAATATAAGAGAGTAGGGATAGGAATTTAAATGTAATCCGTGTAAGGGATTAAGAACAAATGAAATGGCGATTATATTTGGGTAAATTAGTGGAGAATGGGAGACGAGGGTGAGAATGTTATTTGAAGTGGGGGGTTTCGACAGTACATGTACTAAATTATGGAACAACGTTTCGTCTTACTTGAGTGATAGTTCAGGTGACAAACCAAAATTGTGCGGCGTGTTCCACTAGCCGGGGGTGGGTGTTGCCGATGCTTTGATTGACGGCACGCTGACGCAGACTGCTGACGCGTTGAATTGAGCTGCCTGGCCGCGGCTACTACCTCTTCACTACTAATACGGCTTCCTCTTCCTCCTCTTGTGACTGTGAAGATACAGGGTTGGGGGAGCTCGGCAGGGGTTAATCCCGTTAATTGAGGTGGGATTTTTGGGTAGACTGGTCACGGACGTTTGCTGAGTGGTGGCAAAGATTGTTGTTTTGGTGATACAACGTAGGTGGTGACCTCTTTTGTAGGTGCAAGTACGAGCGATGGGGCTTGTAGTCGTCTCATAGGGAGTGTAGTAATCCCGTAATTGTAGAGAGGGTGTGCTGGATTTTTCGATTGTGCTGGAGTTCACACTGGTTCACTGGTATGGAGTCACCACGTAATTTGAGGCACTTTGTGTAGGCCAGTATTATTTGATGATAAATCCTTTGTAATCGCTTTGTAATCGCTCTGTAATCGCTTTGTAACCGCTGCCACCAATATAAGTTTAGCAGGTTTGGAGTTAAAGTCTTTGCTTAACTTGTCTTTTTACTGGTTTTGTGTCTTACACGGAGCGTGAGATGTGAACTCTATCGAGACGAAATGATGACTGCTCTCGGCAGCCGCACAAGCTATGTGCGTCATCTTTCGTTCATGAGGTTGCCTAGTCACAAAAGGATTTATACAGATAGAGGGAGAAGAAGTGGAAACGGATAGATATTTAGGATTAATATTTACATGTTTACATGGCCACTGCAGTGGGGTAATTTTGCACCCTGAACATTATTCAATGCATCAGCTAATAATAGAGATACTGAACACGTGTTTTCCAACATGTATTCTGAAGAAATACTATATATTCCAAAAAATATCATCTGTCATACCCACATACCTTTCCACTGCAACGGGGTAGCAATAAACCCCAATAGATGCGCACAGCGCCACACAGTCAGAGGGGAAACTTGACGGTCCTCACCATGGAGGTATTAATTATTAAGGGTGAAATGGCTGTGAGGTGCGCGGTCAGTACTGTCACGGGTGAAGCCACCGCTCTCCCCTGCCCGCCCTATTGTTGTAGGAGCTGTTATTTAAGTAACACTTTTTTATCCCATTTTACACTGTTTACACTTACATATAATATACAGGCGTGTCAAATGCAACTTTTTTTTACAACAAAGGAGACGGCTCAAGGGCACAAAAAAAAGAAACAGTAATAAAAAAAGCCCGCTACTCGCTGCTCCTAAAAAAAAAAAAGAATACAAAGAGGTGGCGGAAAGAGAGGTCAATTTCGGGAGGAGAGGTGTCCTGATATCTTCCTCTTGAAAGAGTCCAAGTCGTAGGCAGGAGGAAATACAGATGAAGGAAGATTGTTCCAGAGTTTACCAGCGTGAGGGATGGAAGAGTGAAGATGCTGGTTAACTCTTGCATAAGTTTTTTTTTTTTTTTTTTTTTTTTACAGCAAAGGAGACAGTTCGAGGGCACACAAAAAGCAAACATTGATAAAAAAAAAAGCCCGCTACTCACTGCTCCTAAAAAGACTCCAAAGAGGTGGCCGAAAGATAGGTCAGTTTCGGGAGGAGAGGTGTCCTGATACCCTTCTCTTGAAAGAGTTTAAGTCGTAGGCAGGAGGAAATACAGATGAAGGAAGAGTGTTCCAGAGTTTACCAGCGTGAGGGATGAAAGAGTGAAGATGCTGGTTAACTCTTGCATAAGGGGTTTGGACAGTATAGGGATGAGCATGAGTAGATAGTCGAGTGCAGCGGGGCCGCGGGAGGGGGGGAGGCATGCAGTTAGCAAGTTCAGAAGAGCAGTCAGCGTGGAAATATCGATAGAAGATAGAAAGAGAGGCAACACTGCGGCGGAATTTAAAGGTGCGTTCCCACCAAACCATTCAATTCCATTCCATTCCATTCAATTCATTGTCATTCATGAGTGGCTATGATGGATCACGTTAATTCCTATGTAAGCGTTCCCACCGGGTCATTCAATTCAATTCCATTCCATTCAATTCCTGGCCATTCTCATTCAATGATGCATCTGGTTCCATTTTTCTCTCTTGAATGACAATCATTCGACTATAATATATAATAATTTTGCAGGTAGCGCCATGTATATTGTCTAATATTTATATTTTTCTGCTAATTTTCATAACTTAATATTCGTGTAAGAAACAATCTGCAATTATCTATATTAATTACAGGTCTATTACGTGTTTGGTTCTCGTATTGAACGTGTTCAGTTGTCGTTGCCATCACAGAGCAACCGCTTCAGTTGTGAGTGAGTGTGTGTGTAGAGTATCACTTCTGTAATTTTATGGGGAAACATCAGTCCTAACATCGGTGTTATTGTGATGGTTTTTTGAAAAGATGTATTGAGTGATGGTTAGGGGTAGAATTCATAGAAGTGATGGTGTTTGCTTACCTTTGTTAGATGAGTAAATCACAGAGTGTCCGTATGGTATCACTGTCAGAGGTACACTTATCTAGTCCCCCATCCATTTTCCTTTATATATTTCTGCGAAGCGCTTCGCAAATATATAAGAAAATGGATGAACACACTAAATTACAAGAATCCTCACTCGTACCATCACTAACACAGTACTTAAACTCTTCCAGACATGGCCCAGGCACTCCTCCTCAAACCACGACAGGACACACATCCCTGGCGAGCGACACCCCACCTATACTGGAAAATAGCACCAAACGCCTTGTGCAACGAACATTTTAGTGAAGTGTGGTGTAAATGGTGCATCGTACCAGTGACTTGGTGTGCGGAAGCCAAACTCCCTGACTGTAACAAGTGTCACCCACTATACTGGCACGCCAAACGTGAAGAAGCAGAAGACAACTCAGACTATGAACCCGAGTGGGACACCCCGATTCCTCGTACGACGAAGGGTTCCCTATCTACCCAAGGAATACTCAATATGGACAAGAGGCAACCTCTCTCACCTATCCAAAGCCCTCAGAGAATGGACCAACAGCTGGAAGAACAACCCCCAACCGGAATTCCTGACGGAATGGGAGCCTACATTAGCCCTCCATCGACACCCGGAACCCAACAATTATGTGATTTCTCTCCAGAATGTGAGTTCAAAAATTGTGAGACAGAGCTTCTACAACCTACTGACAAACCTCAAGAACAACAACATCATCAAGCCAAGAGAGGGAGAGATCAAGCAAACACCATACAAGGAGGACATGAACTTCCACCTAACAAACGACCCAAACCACAAGATACTCCATGCAATGCTACTAGGAGCCCGCTCAGACCACGTCGCCTATCATTCTCCGGGACCGAATCTAATCAATCCCCACGACGAACAGAGGGAAATTATGATGCACTTGGAACTGCCCCACTTGACGAAAGACGACCAAGAAATGGCAGAAGCAGCAGCCCAAATGGAGACGGAAACAAGGAAAACGACCCAGAAGAGAGCGGCACAAGAAGACCTACAGGAAATTCTCCAAGACCTGGAGGAAGTGGACTGGACGAAGCCGATGGAAGGAGAATACAGAACGAAAACAACACCAAACCTACCGACCCAACTCCGGGGCCTTCCACAAGACCGGACGAAATGGACACCAGGGGACTGGAAGAGGATCAAAATGATCAACAAACACCGTTCTGGACATTCATCGTCCGCACACGACCAATCCCCAAGGCAAGAGGAAGACGCCCCATCTTCACCATTACGGATCACCGTGACCACTGGCATATCACATTCCAAAGCCTCCAGAACAACGTCAGGCGAAAGAGAGACACCATTACATCCTTCCTTCAACTTGGACCTGAAGCCCGTGCAGAAGCACGAGCATCAACAATTACTATCAAGTCTATCACCAAATGGATATTCTATCTTGTCAGATACGGAATCAACAGGCTTCAGAATTTTGGTCCTATGCCTCCCATCTTCCAACGCATTCTCAACTATCTTAGAAGTGGACTAGACAATGACGCCGTGGACGGACCAGAAAGACCATGCATCACAGAAGATGATCCATGCCCATATATGAACTACAAGAGAGACCATCGTACAGAAACACAAACAATGAAAGACAGAGACTACGACTTCATGCAAATCCTCATCCAAGATAAACAAGCAAAAACACTACCAGACCTCATACAATCCCTCTCCCAAGAAGAATTCAGAACTCTCTACATCACCCTAGGCAGCACGTACGCCGACAAACTACGAAATGTCCTATACTTCAACAAAATCCACGAGCGAATGGAAGAAAACAAAAAAACAATTTGGATACAAATAAGAGAAAAAAACACAGACACAGCAAAACCAGAAAACGTAGCATGGCTCGGAAGCGTCTTGAATTCGTAGTATCCTCTTGTGTTGATGGATGTAGTTAGTGTTGAGGCTCCATGAAGTGGGAAGATTCTGTCCACTGCCAGGTGCTCGTTGTTGCCCCTGGAGTATTCGTCCTCAGCCTCGTGGTCTGCATCTCGCCTAGTTCTCTTCTTGGCTGGCGTTTGTGGTGGTATGCTGTAAAAGAGAATTTTTTTTTAAGTTTCAGGTGATTTGTTTTTTTTTTGTTATTTCATTGTTTGGTTGTGAGTACTTACTCTGACATATTTGTCTATGTTCTCCTTGTTGGCGTCGTAGATGGCGAGCCAGTCAGCGGGCTTGATGGTGCCTGGTGGAGGGTCCAGTTTGAACTGGGTGTTTGCTCGGTCTGCGTAGCCTTTTATTTCGAGGACTAGGTTGAATGTTTTTGTCCGGGATTTCAGGGCGTCGCTGTCGGTTTGTGGCACCCAGTATCCGATGTCTCTGTTTGTTGAGATGAAGATTGGCTTGCGTGTGAGGAGTTGCATGTCTTTGTTCTTGACGTTGATTTCGAATTCTGCACCTTCCAGGAGTAGTTTGTATTCATCTACTGTTGCCTGTGAGATTCTTGGTTCTTCGAGGACAGCCATGTTTTTTTGGAGTAGGTTTTGAAAGTGGAATTGGTTTGTATCTCCTGAGCGGGTGACTGTTGCTATGTTCAGGTTTTTCAGTAGTGATTGTAGAGTTAGTGTTTTGCCGGTTCCTGTTGGTCCTTCAAGGACGAAGGTGTTGATCTTTGTCATTTTTTTGTCTGCAATTATTTCAAACCAGGCGAGGAATTCTGCGACGTTGATGTTGTTCTCTCGGAGCATGTTTTCTAGCCATGCTACGTTTTCTGGTTTTGCTGTGTCTGTGTTTTTTTCTCTTATTTGTATCCAAATTGTTTTTTTGTTTTCTTCCATTCGCTCGTGGATTTTGTTGAAGTATAGGACATTTCGTAGTTTGTCGGCGTACGTGCTGCCTAGGGTGATGTAGAGAGTTCTGAATTCTTCTTGGGAGAGGGATTGTATGAGGTCTGGTAGTGTTTTTGCTTGTTTATCTTGGATGAGGCTTTGCATGAAGTCGTAGTCTCTGTCTTTCATTGTTTGTGTTTCTGTACGATGGTCTCTCTTGTAGTTCATATATGGGCATGGATCATCTTCTGTGATGCATGGTCTTTCTGGTCCGTCCACGGCGTCATTGTCTAGTCCACTTCTAAGATAGTTGAGAATGCGTTGGAAGATGGGAGGCATAGGACCAAAATTCTGAAGCCTGTTGATTCCGTATCTGACAAGATAGAATATCCATTTGGTGATAGACTTGATAGTAATTGTTGATGCTCGTGCTTCTGCACGGGCTTCAGGTCCAAGTTGAAGGAAGGATATAATGGTGTCTCTCTTTCGCCTGACGTTGTTCTGGAGGCTTTGGAATGTGATATGCCAGTGGTCACGGTGATCCGTAATGGTGAAGATGGGGCGTCTTCCTCTTGCCTTGGGGATTGGTCGTGTGCGGACGATGAATGTCCAGAACGGTGTTTGTTGATCATTTTGATCCTCTTCCAGTCCCCTGGTGTCCATTTCGTCCGGTCTTGTGGAAGGCCCCGGAGTTGGGTCGGTAGGTTTGGTGTTGTTTTCGTTCTGTATTCTCCTTCCATCGGCTTCGTCCAGTCCACTTCCTCCAGGTCTTGGAGAATTTCCTGTAGGTCTTCTTGTGCCGCTCTCTTCTGGGTCGTTTTCCTTGTTTCCGTCTCCATTTGGGCTGCTGCTTCTGCCATTTCTTGGTCGTCTTTCGTCAAGTGGGGCAGTTCCAAGTGCATCATAATTTCCCTCTGTTCGTCGTGGGGATTGATTAGATTCGGTCCCGGAGAATGATAGGCGACGTGGTCTGAGCGGGCTCCTAGTAGCATTGCATGGAGTATCTTGTGGTTTGGGTCGTTTGTTAGGTGGAAGTTCATGTCCTCCTTGTATGGTGTTTGCTTGATCTCTCCCTCTCTTGGCTTGATGATGTTGTTGTTCTTGAGGTTTGTCAGTAGGTTGTAGAAGCTCTGTCTCACAATTTTTGAACTCACATTCTGGAGAGAAATCACATAATTGTTGGGTTCCGGGTGTCGATGGAGGGCTAATGTAGGCTCCCATTCCGTCAGGAATTCCGGTTGGGGGTTGTTCTTCCAGCTGTTGGTCCATTCTCTGAGGGCTTTGGATAGGTGAGAGAGGTTGCCTCTTGTCCATATTGAGTATTCCCTTGGGTAGATAGGGAACCCCTTCGTCGTACGAGGAATCGGGGGTGTCCCACTCGGGTTCATAGTCTGAGTTGTCTTCTGCTTCTTCACGTTTGGCGTGCCAGTATAGTGGGTGACACTTGTTACAGTCAGGGAGTTTGGCTTCCGCACACCAAGTCACTGGTACGATGCACCATTTACACCACACTTCACTAAAATGTTCGTTGCAGAAGGCGTTTGGTGCTATTTTCCAGTATAGGTGGGGTGTCGCTCGCCAGGGATGTGTGTCCTGTCGTGGTTTGAGGAGGAGTGCCTGGGCCATGTCTGTGGAAGAGTTTAAGTACTGTGTTAGTGATGGTACGAGTGAGGATTCTTGTATAATTTAGGTATGTGAGTGAGTGTGTGTGTAGAGTATCACTTCTGTAATTTTATGGGGAAACATCAGTCCTAACATCGGTGTTATTGTGATGTTTTTTTGAAAAGATGTATTGAGTGATGGTTAGGGGTAGAATTCATAGAAGTGATGGTGTTTGCTTACCTTTGTTAGATGAGTAAACCACAGAGTGTCCGTATGGTATCACTGTCAGAGGTACACTTATCTAGTCCCCCATCCATTTTCCTTTATATATATTTCTGCGAAGCGCTTCGCAGAAATATATAAAGGAAAATGGATGAGTGAACATTCCTTGTTTCCCTACGCCTTCTACGCCGCTGCAACAACAACAATGTTATTCTTGCTAGGTCACTGACGTCCATCTCGCACGAAGGCTTATTGCATACTAGATGACCTGAATGAAAAGTAAGCTGATGGCGTTGGTTGGAACGGTGTTCATTCAAAAAGAATTGAATGACGTGAATTGAATGGAATGTAATTGAATTGAATGGTTTGGTGGGAACGCACCCTTAGAGGTAGAAGACTATCAGTATGAGGAGGAGAGCTGATGAGACAAAGAGCCTTAGCCTCCACTCTGTCCAGAAGAGCTGTGTGAGTGGAGCCCCCCCACACATGAGATGCATACTCCATACGAGGGCGGACAAGGCCCCTGTATATGGACAGCAACTGTGCAGGGGAGAAGAACTGGCGGAGACGGTACAGAACGCCCAGCCTCGAGGAAGCTGATTTAGTAAGAGATGAGATATGAAGTTTCCAGTTGAGATTTTGAGTTAAGGATAGACCGAGAATGTTTAGTGTTGAGGAAGGTGATAGCTGGGTGTTGTCAAAGAATAGGGGATAGTTGTTTGGAAGATTGTGTCGAGTGGATAGGTGGAGAAACTGTGTTTTTGAGGCGTTGAAGGACACCTGGTTCTTCTTGCCCCAATCGGAAATAATAGTAAGGTCTGAGGCTAAGCGTTCTGCAGTCTCCAGCCTTGAGTCGTTAAGTTCCTGAAGGGTGGGTCTTCTATTAAAAAAAGTTGAATAATGCAGAGTGGAATCATCGGCGTAGGAATGGATAGGACAGTTCGTTTTGGAAAGAAGATCATCAATGAACAACAGAAAAAGAGTGGGAGATAGGACAGAACCCTGTGGGACACCACTGTTAAGAGATATATTTGAAGAACAGTGACCGTCTACCACTGCAGAAACAGAACGGTCAGAAAGGAAAATGGAGATAAAGGTACAGAGAAGAATAGAAACCGTAGGAGGGTAGTTTAGAAAGCAAGATTTGTGCCAGACCCTATCAAAAGCTTTTGATATGTCAGCGCAATAGCAAAAGTTTCACCGACAAGGCTAAGAGAGGATGAACAAGAGTCAGTTAAGAAGATTAGGAGCTCAACAGTAGACCGCCCATTGCGGAACCCATACTGGCGATCAGATAGAAGGTCAGAAGTGGAAAGGTGCTTTTGAATCTTCCGGTTAAGATTGATTCAAAAGCTTTAGATAGACAAGAAATTAAAGCAATAGGATGGTAGTTTGAGGAATTAAAGCGGTCACCCTTTTTAGGTACAGGTTGTATGAAGGCATACTTCCAGCAAGAAGGAAGGTAGATGTTGACAGGCAGAGGCGAAAGAGTTTGACCAGGCAGGGTGACAGCACGGAGGCACAGTTTTTAAGGACAATAGGAGGCACTCCATCAGGTCCATAAGCCTTCTGAGGATTGAGGCCAGAGAGGGCATAGAAAACATCATTTTGAAGAATCTTTATAACAGGCATAAAGGAGTCAGAGGGGGGATGAGTAGGAGGAATATGCCCAGAATCGTCCAGAGTGGAGTTTTTAGAAAAAGTTTGAGAGAAGAGTTCAGCCTTAGAGATAGATGAGACGGCAGTGTTGCCGTCAGGACTGAGGAGTGGAGGGAAAGATGAAGAAGTGAAGTTGGAGGAGATGTTTTTGGCTAGATGCCAGAAGTCACGGGAAGAGTTAGAGAAAGCAAGGTTTTGACATTTTCTATTAATGAAAGAATTTTTGGTTAGTCGGAGAATAGATTTGGCACGATTTCGGGCAGAAATGTAAAGTTCATAATTAGCATTAGTTTGAAGGCTCTGGTACCTTTTGTGAGCATGAGTAGAAAGTCGTGCGCAGCGGGGCCGCGGGAGGGAGGGAGGCATGCAGTTAGCAAGTTAGTTCATTGCACCCAACTGCAGTGTTACTGCTACCCACATATTGCATGCCAACAGGTCATTAAGACTAGATATTGTATATTATGCACATAATCACATTCCACTAAATAGTACTATTTTTTTTCCATCCTGGGTCTGCTTTTGGCACCTTTAAGGGAAATTATTCGTGCAGTAAACTGTCTGGTTGCATATCTGTCCCCGTCACACAGGCGAGCGACGTTTGTGCGACCTTTCAGCGACAAAAAAATGGCCATGGGTCGCAGTGAGATTGCCGAAATTCAGAAAAACTTGTTTCTGTGTGACAGTTCCGGCGACCTTTGGGCGTCGCAAAGGTGGTGCAATGGTTGCTGAATTGTCGCCACCATGATCTTTCATGCGCGCTATTGGTCGCTCAAAGGGCGCCCAATGATCATAAGAACATAAGAACATAAGAACGCAGGAGTCTACAAGAGGCCGGTAGGCCTGTACGAGGCAGCTCCTTTGATCCTAAGCTCCCGTGTATCTAACCCAACCTAATATTGCTGTCCATGAATTTATCGAGTCTATTTTTGAATGTGACAATTGTATTGGCACTCACCACATGACTGCTAAGCCTATTCCACTCATCCACCACCCTGTTAGTAAACCAATTTTTGCCTATGTCCCTGTTGAATCTGAATTTATCCAGTTTAAACCCGTTACTTCGTGTCCTACCCGGTTCTCTTACCAACAAAACCTTATGAATGTCTCCCTTATTAAAGCCCTTCATCCATTTATAAACCTCGATCATGTCTCCACGCACCCTTCGCCTTTCTAGAGAATGCAAGTTTAACTGTTTGAGTCTTTCCTCGTATGGCAAGTTTCTCAACCCCTGAATCATCTTAGTCATCCTCCTCTGCACCGATTCTAACATTTTGATATCCATTCTATAGTAAGGTGACCAAAACTGAACCGCATAGTCAAGATGAGGTCTAACTAATGCTAAATATAGTTTGATCGTTTGATCGCTCAGAGATTGCCCACAATTCCACCGGCGATCATTTGCGACCTCTGAGCGACGATTGGGCGACCTTGGCGCTGGTTGAGAGACCCTTGAGAGACAATCGAACGCCCTTTCAGAGACCTGTTTCCTCGGCGAACACGCAGCGACTGCTTTGGCCCTGTTCAAAAACTGACGGCGACCATGGCGACCACGGCAACCTCCGAACGCCCCTTGAACGATCAAGAAGACCTCTGAGAAACCTTCCGGCGAACAGTGGCGACCTCGCAAATTTTTGGGTCGCTCAGGGGTCGATCAAGGGTCGTCATTCCTGTGTGTGACGGGGGCTTAACCTGCAGGCAGGTCTCGGCTACAGCCTTGATCAGTAACACAAGATGATTAGTGAACGGATCATTGTCTAACATGTGTTGTGGCAGGCTGGAGAAGACAGCCCTCTCCTGGAACTCAAACAGTACAAGTGTTACAATGTGTGCCAAGCATGTGTTGACAGCTTTGATATGGATGGTCACTATACTGTAAAACTTTCTCTCTGAATTTTCTTTCACACACAAAACAAATGGCAACAACATCTCTGGATGGAAAAGATAGGTGGCCTTTATTTTTAACTGAAATTAATCCGTGAGTCGCATCCAGATGTTGGGCAAATAAAGCTTTGCAGCACGACATACACTTTAAAGATCTCTTGAGTTTTAAGCCGACAAATCCGGCTATATAGCCAACGATCTTGTCAGAGAGATGTTCCTAACACTTGAATCAAATGATCAGTGTGCATATGTCCTGTGCATCAGTCTTGTTTATGAAAGTCACGCACGCTTGCTCAGATATAAAATTGAATTATTAAACAACTTACAGGTGAAAAGTAATGGATGGATCAGATTTTTTGTTCACTTGTTCATTGCACCCAAATGCAACACAGGTAGTCGGCATTCCAGACCACACACGGCGCTACACTCTTGCCTTAACTCTCGTTGCATGAGATCTCTACTGAATTATAGACTGAGAAAGTATGTGTGGACGCCTTATTAATTATTGTCTGTGCTCACCCTGACCTCGGATCATCTCGACCTGAGTCATCACAGCCCAACTCATAAACATACCTGACTTTCCTTATTAACTATGTGACCTCACCCCAACCCCACTTCTAAGACAGGGGTCAAAAATGCATTCCAACGTAGCGAAATACTTCCATGATGTGTTTCATCACTACCCGGCAATCGCTGCCTATTCCTACAAAAAGATGGCCGACTGACAGTTCGCTGGCGTGAGCCCAAGCACTTTACGGCCACTCCACCATTAATACCTCTGTGGGGTTCTTGAAAGGTCTGGACTTCCGAAAATCCCGTAAATTCTCAGCAATAAAAATATATAATATAAAATATCTGAAAATTGAGTTCTCAGACTCACAGCCCCTTCTAGTCACATATTATTTATGACCAGTCACATCTCTCATAGGACAAGCAAAGACTAGTTGAACCTGTTCTTAAGTTTATTTAAAGCAACGAAGAAACTCGCTGGAAATTAAAAAAATAATTAATTATTTCCAGGCACACAGCAACCTAGCTATCTATCTTAAAACATCCTATGCAAATAGAGTACTTAACTGTAGGTGGGCGAAGCACAAGCCACACCTGATCTACCTCGTGGTCTGGAGTCTTGAATCTTCCTTCAGTCCTCTCTCGTACCTCTCTGTAACACGCCGCCTCTCGTACCTTCCAAAGGCTTCCCTCGCCTGCAGTACACAGTCAACCTGATTTGTGGATACTACAAAGGCAGGTAAACCACCACGATGGACACGTGGCACGGAAGGATGGTGAGGACGTCTTGTCGCGATGGAGTCTGGGAGGAAGATGGCTGCGAGCGGCCCGATGACCAAAATCCTCAGCGCGGCAAGATGCCAGCTCTCGCCACACTGACATCTCTCTTTCTGCATAACACTTATACTAACGCCCTAACGGCTATGGTTTATTATTTATTAATAACCTAACACCATGCACGGTAATAGTGGGTCATGCATCCCACTCATAATTCAGCTTTGGCAGCAATAACGAATATGATTGGAATAAGGTCCTGTTTCCTGCCTTCTAGTTTTCCCGCCTGTTCTGTGACTACTTCCCGCTCTCTCAGTCAAAATGGCGGGGACTCCCGGACTTCCACGGGCTATTCCTTGAATAATGAAATCATGACATTTCGTCCCCCCTTTAAGAAAACTTTTGTCTTCAGAGAAAAGTTTTTGACAGTGATACGCTGCCAGCACTGGTACATGCCCTACACCTACACCTACAGATTTAGCATGTTCCTGACAGTACGTTCTCACACTTTTTCACACAACCTCTCATACTGTGGTGTATGTCAGTTAACCTCTGCTCAAGTAATTGACGATTCACCTGTGAGTGAAAAACCTCAACATTTACGTTAATACTCAAACTGGAGGGAAAACTCCTTAGCGAGGCGCCAGTACCTTTTAGAGCGGGCTTGGCGAACTTCGCCACAATTATTCACAATATGTAAGTGGTGTAATATATGTATACATAGTGTAGGTGGGACAGATGTGGAGTAGATGTAGGTAGGTGTAAAATGGTGTAACTTATTGTATAAATTCCTGGCTATCTGCCTAATTTTTCCTACATTATCACACCATGCACCATACCATGCAACTTAATTTTTAAGCATGCCGCAAAACTCTCGGTTGAAACCAGCTTTTCCAGGGATGCATTTACGACTCCACCACCTACAGAATTGACAGCTCCTATCTGCTCGAAAATACATGGCCGGATGGCGGGGTGCTCCGCCAACCATCCTCGAAAGCCACCTAATCTGCACACTTTCATCACTTGGTTCTTCGATTCAGCTGAATCTTGAGGTCCCATGATCCGAATATAAAGTCTCCGAGCCACCTAACCTGTCCACTTTGATCATCTTACTCTGCTACCAGACGCGACAAGAAGTCCGCCCCAACGTTGGCTTGTCCCTTTATGTACTTTACAGTGAACTGAAACTGCTGGAGATACAACGCCCAACGCATCAGACGTGCATTTGCATTTTTAGAAGTTTTCAAACTGGCTAGGGGCATATGATCAGTTTCGAGAACGAATTGGTCGCCATATAGGTAGAATTAATATTTCTTGATTCCCTCTACTACTGCAAGGAGCTCCTTTTCTACCGTAGAGAAGTTTCTCTCAGCTGGACGCAACTTCCTGCTTTAATAACTTACGGGAAACCCCTGATTATTACTCTCTTGCATCAACACTGCACCAATGCCCTCCTGTGATGCATCGGTACGCAGAATGAACTGCTTATTGAAATCAGGCAGCTGCAAAATGGGCTATTTGCATAACATGCTCTTAAGTGTCGCGAAGGCGCCTGTCCATAGTACCTTATTGGGTGCATGTTTTCTCAAAATTCATACAGAGGGGCAGCAATGACAGCGCAAATGGGGATATAATCCCGGTAATATCCAGCTAAGCCCAAGAATGACTTTACCTGAGTTTTGGTCTGAGGACGTGGAGCATTTCTAACCTTTTCTATTTTATCCATCTGGCACCCATACTGTCCCTCACCAATGACATGACCTAAGAATGGCACCTTTTCGTGCCCAATCAAGCACTTACTGGGCTTAATGGTCAGGTTGTAGCGCCGGAGCCGCTCCAACACTAACCTGAGGGTTTCTAGATGCTGCCTGAATGTGGGTGAGTGAATTAATACGTCATCCACGAAAAGCTCCACTCCTTCCATACCTCTCATGACCTCGCGCATGACTTTGTTAAAAGCTGCTGGCGAGATGGTCATCCCGAAGGGTAAGGCTTTGTACTGATACAATCCTCCAGGTGTACTGAAAGCTGTCACCTTACAACTCTCCTTAGTCAGAGGAATCTGGAAAAACCCTTTCGTCAGGTCTATCTTAGAAAAAATTCTAGATTCAGCCAGAGTAGCAAATATGGCATGCGGATCAGACATTGGCTCAGCGTCTCCGCGCGTCACTGCGTTTACTTTTCGATAATCGCCGCAAAGCCAATTCCTCCTTCTTTCTTCCTTACGACTACTATGGGGATGCAGTAGGGGGAATTTGATCTCTCTATGATACCCGCGGCCTCCATTTCACTGATTTCGCATCACCGTAACCTCTCGGTCTCCTGCCCAACCTTTACTCAAATTCAATCGATCATCGTACTGATTAGTGGCTGCGCGGCCACTAGTCATTGATTCTGCGCCTCATCGCGATACTGGCCGTTCACGGAAGGCACATGTGGTGGCGAACCCTGCTTTCAACCATAATTACCGTGCTGCGTTGCACTTTCTTGTCTTTCTGCAGCATTTTTGTGCCACTTATTACCCTGATGCGGTCGCGACCCATAAATTCCAGTTTTCGGACGCGGTGCATAATTCTGGTTACTTTTGGCTGAAGGCCACGAGCGGCTGATCGCACCATGGTTGGTGGCGACGCCTGAACCAATCTTTCTAGGGACTTCACTCTGCATGTTATTGCTTTTAATTACAGGCTTTTTCGTCTTACCTCAGGCCTCAAAATAGGAATTAGCCATTTCCTTCATAACTTCCAATTTCCTCACCTTGTCTATTTTGAGCCTCGTGACGAATTCATCTGGGCAGGATTTTACATACTGCGCACGCAATATTAGGTCCTTCACACCTTCAACTGTCTCCTCAGCACCGTCTTTCTTGAGCCATTGTTTTAAGTACCTCTTGAGGCGAGCAGCAAATTCAATTCCTGTCTCCTCGTCATTTATGGAGGCAGAGGAAAACTGATTCTTTAAATCATCAACAGACATTCCATAAGCTGCTAATAATGCCTCCTTCATATCTTTATATTCACGAGAGTTATCATCCAATCTATGAATCACCTCCAAAGCCTTACCTTCAAAAAGACTCATGAATTGCACACGCTTGGTGACCTCATCATACTGCATTAAGTTAGCGGCTTCCTCAAACCGCGCTATAAATATCTCAATATTGTCACCTTCCTTGAAATGATTAAGCTTTAGCTTTGGAGAAACTACTTTATTATTCTGAGAGTTATTACCATTCCCATTATCCGCCGCTAGCTCGGCCAATTTTACTGCATGGGCCTCCTTTTCTCGCTCTCTCTCAGCTTCCAGTTTCCGTAGTTCTAGCTGGTATTGATCCTTTTCTCTTTTTCTCGCTTTCTCTTGCTCTTTGATTACATATTCTCTGGCTTCCTTAGCATTGTACCCTAACACTTCCGCTTCCAGTTTCCACTGTGATATAGCCATCTTGCGAGATAAATATTTCGAGCCTAACAGCCAATACTTTCCTATGGAGTGTAAGGTCAGTTTACTGCTCGGGCGCCATTTTATGTGGGGTTCTTGAAAGGTCTGGACTTCCGAAAATCCCGTAAGTTCTCAGCAATGAAAAATATAAAATAAAATATCTGAAAATTGAGTTCTCAGACTCACAGCCCATTCTAGTCACTTATTATTTATGACCAGTCACATCTCTCATAGGACAAGCAAAGACCAGTTGAACCTGCTCTTAAGTTTATTTAAAGCAATAAAAGAAACTCGCTGGAAATTAAGAAATAATTAATTAATTCCAGGCACACAGCAACCTAGCTATCTATCTTAAAACATCCTATGCAAATAGAGTACTTAACTGTAGGTGGGCGAAGCACAAGCCACACCTGATTTACCTCGTGGTCTGGAGCCCTGGAGTCTTCCTTCAGTCCTCTCTCGTACCTCTGCATCACGCCGCCTCTCGTACCTTCCAAAGGCTTCCCTCGCCTGCAGCACACAGTCACCCTGACTTGTGGATACTACAAAGGCAGGTAAACCACCACGATGGACACGTGGCACGGAAGGATGGTGAGGACGTCTTGTCGCGATGGAGTCTGGGAGGGAGATGGCTGCGAGCGGCCCGGCGACCAGAATCCTCAGCGCGGTCAAGATGCCAGCTCTCGCCACACTGACATCTCTCTTTCTGCATAACACTTATACTAACGCCCTAACGGCTATGGTTTATTATTTATTAATAACCTAACACCATGCACGGTAATAGTGGGTCATGCATCCCACTCATAATTCAGCTTTGGCAGCAATAACGAATATGATTTGAATAAGGTCCTGTTTCCTGCCTTCTAGTTTTCCCGCCTGTCCTATGACTACTTCCCGCTCTCTCAATCAAAATGGCGGGGACTCCCGCGGTATTTTTCCGCGGGCTATTCCTTGAATAATGAAATCATGACAACCTCCATTGTCCTCACCCTTTGAGAGCTCCTGACACCGAGAAAAAACGGTTACTGCTCCCTGATAATTATAGCCGTTGGGGATCCAGTGAAACACAATAACTCAAATATGTTGGCGCGCTGGGTATTCTCACACCCTGCTGTAGTGTTTCAGGGGTGTACAATAATAATTCTTTAGACTGGTGATGGTGACGTGGCAACACGGACAGACGTGGCAACGCTTTTTTTTTTCTTTTTTTTTTTTACGTCTTGGCCTATTGCGCCGGCAGGCTTCTTCCCGGTGGATCCTGATGGTCGGTCCAAGGCTTCTTCCCGGTGGGGCCTGATGGTCGGCTCAGCCCGTTCTGGCGCAGGCGAGTGTTTATTTTGGCGCCATCCTGCATTGGCTCATGCTGCCCTCCCAGAGCTCTTCTTTAATCCTAGAATCTAGAGTCCGGGTTGATAGGTGGTCTTCTGGACAGCATGTGGGTAGTTTTAAGCCACTTGGCGGCGGCTGAAAAATCCCAGCTTGGTAGCACCTGTCGGGGATTGAACTCGCGTCCTCCTGAACACGGGGCCGTCTCACTATCTGTTCAGCCACCCACCGCTTTGCCCGCTCGCCTCTCTTGCAGTGTTCAGATTTTAGAGCGAAACGCGCAATTTCTAGCACGTTCAACAATGGTTCTGGGCGAATATTTTTTAATAGCACCTAGCACGTTTTCTAGCTCGAAAGTACAATGCTCGGCGCGTTTTCTGGCGCCTTATGTGAAATGAAAAATAATAAAAAAGTGGAGTAAGGAAACAATATTCTCCACTTTTTAATATACTTACAAGTTAATTTTAATAATATTTATTCATGCAGTGGGACAGGCACCTCATCGCCGTACGTGTCTGTTTCCTGTACACCGCATGACGCATCCCTACCCTGTCCCTGTCCTTATCCGTCTCTCAGTCTCCCAACAGCCAGGCGGCAGGCCAGTCTCTCATGTTCATTGGATGTTACGTTCCGGGTTGTATTGTTGTATTGTAGGTTGTACTGAATTAGAAGTGGACTTTTTCGCTTGTAAATACAAGTATGAAACAAATATTTAATACCTAGTATAATATTGTGCCCATCGCTAGCTGTTAGACATGTATTCGTGTTGAGTGGTACTTATGTTCCATGTAGTCTGGACTATGGAAATTTAGTTTGCCGAAATGTATTAATATCATATATGTACAACGAACATCACACGTAACTCTTTATTATGTAGCTCGTTTTGCTATAAAATAGCGCATTTCTAGCAATTTTGCTGCGCTTTTTGGGTTGGGAGAGATGGAAACACTGCCCTCCTGCCAGTCGGCTCGCAGCTATCACGGCGTTCACACACTCGTTTTGGAACGCCGTTTACTTGTTTCATCTAGCAATAAGAACTTACAACTAGTTTCCTTCCACACCTTCGAGGAAGCCTGTTGAAGGATACTACAGATCTTCAGACTGCTACAGCAGCTGCAACATACCACAGGAGGAACCTGATGTCCTTTAACGCCTCAAAAACTCAAATTTTCCACCAATTGTCCTATAAATCTTCCAACACCTATCCCCTATTCTTCGGCAACACTAAGCTGTCACCTTCTTCTACACTTGATATTCTCGGTCTATCCTTAACTGAAAATCTTAATTGGAAACTTCACATCTCTTACTAAATCAGCTTCTTCGAGGCTGGGTGTTCTGTATCGTCTACGCCAGTTCTTTTCCCCCGCCTTGTCCGACTTCGCATGGAATATGCATCTCACACTCAGCACCGCTCCGCGCACATAGTCATTTTGGACAGACTACCAGTAGAGTCTTATTAGTCAGGCTTTTCGTCTCTTCAACTACCCTCCTCTTACTGGCAGTCTCCTACTTGCTAAATTCCGCTGCAATGTTGCCTCTCTATCTTCTACCGATATTTTCATGCCGACTATTCTGAACTTGCTAACTGCATACCTCCCCCCTTTTGGGGGTGTCTAAGATGGCAATACCTAGTGGGAACATAAAATGTAATAATAATGATAGCAGTGGCAGGGTAAATCAAGGGGTAGGTCTTAATGTGTACTTTACAAACAGTAGAAGTATTAGGAATAAGATATATTTATTGCGGGGAAAGGCGTGCGTAGAGAAATTTGATATGATGGCCATCACAGAGTCATGGATTAATACTCCAGACACACTTTCTCCCATAAATAAAGATTGAAGGGTATAGGTTATTCCACCAAGATCGAATAGTCAGGAAGGGGGGTGGGGTCGCATTCTTCGTCAGAGACAATCTTAAGTGTGTCATTAACAACTCAATCAAGATAGCAATACAGAATCCCTCTGGGTAGAGACAATAGGTAGGAAGGAGATGCTTGTCATACGAGTACTTTATAGACCGCCCAACCTTAACAGGGATAGTAGCCAATCCCTTTTACAGGAAATTAGTAGGGCGTCAAGATATAGGAATGTGTGTATAATTGGGGATTTTAATTATTGGAACATAGAGTGGGATACTTTATCAGGACACCAAGAGGTGCAGGATTTGTTAGAAGTGATCCGAATGGGGTAATGTTACCAGTTGTGTTCCCCAAGGTTCAGTTTTAGGCCCGCTTTTATTCATTATCTACATCAATAACATAGACAATGGGAAAATCAGTGACAAGTAAATTTGCGGATGACACCAAAATAGGACGCACTATTAGGACGCAGGAGGACCTCAACAAACTGTCAGCTTGGTCAGAGAAATGGCAAATGAATATTAACATCACCAAGTGTAGCGTACTAAGTGCAGGAACATGCAACGCATTACACGAGTATAGTTTAGACTCCACAGCGATAGGCAGGGCAGAGTGTGAAAGGGATTTGGGAGTGTAAGTGAGCTCTGACCTAAAACTAAGGAAGCATGTACGTATTAGTGCGAGGAATAGGGCTAACAGGGTATTAGGCTTTATTAACCGGACGGTAACCAAATAAAGTGCAGAGGTCATCCTCATACTCTATTTAACGTTAGTTTGGCCACACTTAAATTATGATGTCCAGTTTTGGTGCCCACACTACAGAATGAACATCAACTTGCTAGAATCAGTTCAGAGGAGGATGACCAAGATAATTCAGGGGCTGAGGAACCTCCCATATCAAGATAGGCTGAAACATCTCAACATACATTCACTAGAAAGACGAAGAGTGCGGGGAGATCTGATATAAGTATTCAAATGGGTCAAGGGTTACAACAAATGTGATATAAGTAAAGTACAGAGAATTAGCCAGCAGGATATAACACGCAGTAATGGATTGAATTAGAAGAGTATTGATTTAGGAGGGAAATAGGCAGGCATTGTTTTAGTAATAGGGTGGTAGGGGAATGGAATAGACTCAGCAATCACATAGTTAGTGCAGGGACGATAGCTTGTTTTAAGAGTAGACTGGATAGCTACGTGGACGAGGATGACAGGTGGCAGTGGAAGGGACTCTGGAGCTGCCTTGTGTAGGTCATTCGGCCTCTTGCAGTCTCCCTATGTTCTTATGTTCCTGAGGTCCCGCTGCACTCGACTTTCTACTCGCGTTCACCCCTATACTGTCCAAATCCAATATGCAAGGGTTAACGGGGTATTTTTGGCCGAATATTTTTGAAATCTGAGAAATTCTTTTTCTTCGCTCACTGTGGCCGAGATAGCCTAAATTATCAAGTGGTAAGGTTTGTTTTGGTCAAATTAAATCCCTTACGGCCGGGAAGCCATGTTTAAATACCCCGCGCGGTTGCGTCAGAGGCCTGAGTCACGCGGTTACACACGTGGTGTCATTCATTGCTTATATACGCGTAAATTTTCAATAAAAAATGATTTCTTCTTTATGAATCTGCATCACTTGGCATCTCAGAGAGGGTGGATGGAGTGAGTCATGCTGCCCGAGGGCCGAGAGGACTGTAGATCACGCGTCACAACTTTGGCTATGAGGATGGGAACATAATATTACATATGTTTGGTTCTCAAGAAAGATTACAAGAATCTCTTCACTGGCAAGACCTTGAAAGAGCCAGACATGCAACACCCAAGTCCAAAAGAAGAAAGAAAACAGCAGAAGAAGGATGAAGAATACCAGCCTGGAGAATATTGATAAAATCTGGCGACAATGAGAAAGGTGGCGCCTTTTGACACCCTCACATACCAGTGAATAATACTTTCTCAACACTGAGAAAGGGGGACCAGATGCCTTATCAATATCTCCAGTCAATCAGCAAGGTTTGCACAATCATGTGTGAAAATTTCATCTCAATCGGACAATTATGAAGGGCATGACAGGGGTAAATGCAAAAAAAAAAAAATTAGGAGCCGATTTCTCAAAAGTTGGTTTTTTACACTTCAAAAAATTTCAAAAAATCAGTAAATCATCTGACTGACAATTGTTAGGTATCAATAAAAACTTCAATCAAAGGCCGATTTTTTTATTGGAATAGATTTTTCAATATGGCCATAGAAAACGGGATACAGAGCGGAGAAAATCAAGTGTGAAAAAAAAATTTAAAAATTTTCTCTCAAAGATAAAAGCAAAAATCAAAAATCTGTTCCCGACAAAATGTAGATATATAATCGAAGTTTCATTGGTAATTTTTTCAAAGTGATTGACTTAAAAATAAAGCCTGTGAAACAAATTGAAAAAAAACGCGTTTTACCTCAGTGCCCCCTATCATTCACCCAATCTCCATGAAATTCACTATACACTCCTCATTAACACCAACAAACAACATAATAAAATTTCAAGGCTATTGGACCTACCAAAAGAGCTGTAGGGGGGGGGTAGTCGCCCCCCTTAACCAGCATCTTCATTCTTTTATCCCTTCTGCTCGAAAAGTCTGAAGTAGACTTCCTTTATCTGTATTTCCTCCTGCCTATGACTTGACTTCTTCCAAGAGAGAAGTGCCAAAACACCTCTTCTCCCGTAATTGACCTCTGTCTCGTTTTGTTGGAGCAGCAACTAGCAGGCTTTTTTTGCTGCTCTTTTTGTTTTGATGCCCTTGAAAAATAAAAGATAATTGAACATTTTTGTTTTCCTAATTATTCTATTTTTTTCCTTTTCTTTTCTTCTTTATTTTCATCCTTCCTTCCTGCCTTCCTTCTTTCTTTCTTCCTTCCATCCTGTTTTTTTTCCTATATAATTTATCTCCTCCTTCCTTACTCCGTTCTTTTATTCTTATTTTCCTTCCTTTCTTTCTCATTTCTTTCCTTCCTTCACTGAAACTAATGAAAATATGGTACATACCTATCCCCCCCCCCCCACACACACACATTCTCTCTCTCTCTCTCTCTCTCTCTCTCTCTCTCTCTCTCTCTCTCTCTCTCTCTCTCTCTCTCTCTCTCTCTCTCTCTCTCTCTTTTGTTATCAACCCAGCCTCCACACTTTCCGATAACATTATGAGGACCACTTCACTGTGCTACGCTAGGGGTATGTTGTAACACCGTAAACGTAGCCTATTCACAGTATATAGTAACCTTTGGCATAACTTAAGCCTACAAACCTTATGTAATTCGCTTAATAAAACAGTTAACATATAGCATTACCTAGTAATTATACAGATAGGTCTTGTTTTTCTTTTTCCAGCTAAGGAAGCAACTGTCCTCGCCGCCATGCTGAAGTGATTTGTACATCTATAACTACTAACCTGTGCCTATATGTAAGGTTGAGACATGAGCTATTACTCCGCGTGACCTCGGCACTCATCTCAGTCTCTTCCTCCCTTCCCTGCAAACATTAGATTAACGAAGCGAACGTATGACCAATAGCAATATATATATATATATATATATATATATATATATATATATATATATATATATATATATATATATATATATATATATATATGTACAGTATACCCCGCATAAGTCGGACCAATTGTGGGGAAGGTCAATCCGAGTTATCCGAAAATCCGAGTTGCCCGAGGGATTTTTTTTTCACATTTTGCACGCCTGTTACCACTAACAGTTAAAATGGTCTGTGTAACGCATTGCGTAAATAGGTACTACATACATGGCGCGCGCACACACATACACACGCGGCGTACACACACACACACACACACACACACACACACACACACTCACACACAAATAAACACGCGGTGCGGACACACACACACACACACACACACACACACACACATACACACACACACACACACACACACACACACACACACACACACACACACACAATATATGTAAATAAAAAACGAGTAGACACACACACACACACACACACACACACACACACACACACACACACACACACACATGATAGGTAAATACGTACGTAGTATATATATATACACACACACACACACACACACACACACACACACACACACACACACACACACGCGTGCATTGAAAATATACCTCTTAGGCGTCAGTGAATAATTCCTCCGGCAGCTCGGGTGAAATACTTGGGACATTCACAGACAGATCATAATTCCTGGGAGTGGTGGCACGTGTACTCGAGGAGCTAGGGGGTCAGTGACAGCTCTGCTGAGGAGGAGGAAGTCACGGAGAAGGTAATGGAAGTCACTGATGAGGTGGAGGCTACTAAATCCTCTGACGTTGTGCGGGGTCGCTTGCTTCCTGGCAGGGGCTTGGAAAATGAGGAAATTTTAAGCTGCACCATCTTCTCTTGCTGAAGCTTCATGATTTGCATCCTCATCAGCCTCACTGTTTCATAGTGGTCAGCCACAGGGTTGCCGACCCTATTGATGAGTTTAAAGAGTGTGTCAAAAGCCTCAACCCCTGCTGCTAGGGACGGTCCAGCTCTATGATGTAGCTCCTCCTCCTCCTCCTCCTCCTGAACGGGTGTCTCGGTGCGCTGTGCATCCTGTGCAATCTCCTCCTCTGTCTGGTGGTGATATCCAGGCAGTCCAAGGTCCTCTTCTAGCCACTCATTGACTTCCTCTTCTGGGAGTTGTCCCTGACCACAACAAGTCCGTCATGTTCTTCATCTCGAAACCCTCAAATTCATCGTGGCCAAGGGCTTGGGCCTTTGGCGTCTTCAGGAGTTTACACCATGCATTCTTCAGTGTTGCTAGAGGCACCTGCTTCCATGCCTCAGCCCAGTTAAATATGGCATCCTTAATACTGTAGCTCTTGAAATTTTCGAGTGTCTTCTTGCCTCTCCTGTCAACATAATCAGGCTCATTCATTCCATCCTCCGGCACAACCAGGCAACGTTGCAGAAATAGTTTTCTGTAGTGCCTCTTGGCACTCTCTATCACCCCCTGATCCATGGTTTGAGTGAGGGAGGTGGTGTTGGCCGGTAGAAACAGAGCCTTGATTTTGCCATCCTTACTGCAGAGTTTGGTCGCTGAGGGATGAGCCGGGGCATTGTCTAGAATGAGGAGGGCCTTTATCTCATTACTAGCAATGCCATAGAAACGGAGCTGATACTGACTAACTGCAGGGTCAAATGTTTTATGAAAACACTCTTCCACTACATTCTGGGTGACCCATGCTGAAGGGGCAGAGTGATAAATAACAGGAAGCTTGGTCATCACGTCCTTGAGGGCCCTGGGTCGTCTGCCCTTTCCCACGATGACTGGTTGGAGCTTGTGGGAACCATCAGCATTGGCACACACGAGGATGGAGAGGCGATCCTTGACTGTCTTGTGGCCGGGAACGCTAGTGAGGTCCTTGGAGGCCTGGGTGCTACGTGGCAAGGTGCGCCAGAATAGCCCAGTTTCATCTGCGTTGTAAATTTGAAACTCGTGCAAGTTTTCATCTTCCCGCAGTTCTCGTAGCCGGTTGACAAATGGCGGAACTGCAGCCTCGTCAGCACTGAGGACTTCCCCTGAAACTGCACGTTTCACAATACCATGGCGCCTCTTGAAACGCCATAACCACCCCTCGCTGCACTGAAAATTATTTATGCCAAGGTGGTGAGCAAGCCTCTCTGCTGCGTGCTGGATGTCGACGCCGCGCAAGGGAACGCCCTCAGCTCTCTCCTGCAAGTACCACTTGTAGAGGGCTTCGTCCAAGTCGTCGTGCTGCACTTTCTTTACTCGGAACACTTACTTTCCCTTCTGACCGTGCTCTATCTTCTTCACTACCTCCTTAACTTTTTCCTTCCCCTTGATAATGTCGTGCAGGGTTGACTTCTTAAGGCCGTTCCGTGTTGGCGGTAGCGAGTGCTCTAAGTGCTAATTGGTTCACGGATAGAGAAAGGCAATATCCGTCAGGGTTGCTTTATTGACAAAAATCACACAGGTCATGGACATATACACGACACATAAAAGAGGTGGTTGAGTGTGTATGTGTTTGTGAAGATGTAGTGTAGTGTGAATGGCACTGGATTGTGGGTGTATGTAGTAAACAATATGTATGAGTTAACAATAGGAGGACGAGGACGGACAGTAGAAGATAAACGAGTAACAGGAGAAGTTAACATTGATGATGCAACACGGACAGCAGGGAGACGAGACAGCGACAATGAAAATACATAGACGGCACAGGAGATACAAGAAGAGGGGAGACGAAAACATTGACACGAATACACTTAATGAGTCTGTGCTGCAGCGCCACATTTTCTTGGGTCACCAGGAAAGCAGAGCACACGGCTTTCAGCGGTGGCTGCTACCAAGATCTATAGTAACAGGTCTCCTCACTTTACCTCCACTGCGCAGCCTGTGACGTCAGCTGGCTGTGAGACAGTGAGGAAGACGGGGAACTATTCTATATTCCCCATTCTCTCTCTCTCTCTCTCTCTCTCTCTCTCTCTCTCTCTCTCTCTCTCTCTCTCTCTCTCTCAAGAATACAAGAATACCATATTTGCCCCCAGATGTTGATGCTGTCATTATTATTATTAGTAGTAGTATTGTGTGTGTGGTGTGTGTTCACTCACAAACGCAAATGTACGCATAACAGCTGTAATATTTTGTATATCTCCCTACTTCATATTTTTTCTATATGTAATTCTTATAATGTGCTTTGTCAATGACTATGAGTAGATACCCTCTACTCCATTCTTATTACTAGCTTACATGTGTGTGTGTGTGTGTGTGTGTGTGTGTGTGTGTGTGTGTGTGTGTGTGTGTGAGAGAGAGAGAGAGAAACTGGGAGCGACTGCCAGCTAGCTGTTACTACACGGAGGTTGGAAGAGCGACTGACCCCATCGGCCCCGCTGAACCTACCCTCGAACAGCCTGGTGACGTGAGTGCGCCAGCATCTGCGAAAATACGTCGGAAATGAGGAGACCTGGTACTGTAGATCTTGGCTGCTACAACCGCACCATGAGCTCGGCACGACTCACACCTCTCTCATGATCTTGTATAACAGCCATTTTGTCAGCCACCGACAGCATCTTCAGCTTCCTAACTGACGTAGAAGATACAGCCTAGCCCTTAGAAGCCATGGTAGAATAATAAAGGCAACAATAAGGACTACAGAGCGAGCGAATGCTGAGGGAGACACTACCACGCGCTTGCTAAGTCAGCTGTGTAAACAGTGACCTAGGCGTCAGCAGTGCCGCGGCACACGCGCCCGTCTCGCGTCTCAAACGGCTCGGACAACTCCTCAAATGACTCGGACGATGTAGGCTTATAGCCAGATTATAAGCCGAGTGGCTTAAAATTACTCAATCAAAGCGCAAAAAATGACTCCCGGTGCACGCGGGACAAATCTAAAATATATATATATATATATATATATATATATATATATATATATATATATATATATATATATATATATATATATATAGATCCTGAAAGTGTCCGACTTATCCGATATCCGGCTTATTCGGGTCCGACTTCAGCGGGTTTACTATATATATATATATATATATATATATATATATATATATATATATATATATATATATATATATATATATATATATATATATATATATATATATATATATATATATATATATATAGGCGGTGGCTGAGTGGTTGCGTGCTGGGCCCACATTCACTGCGTGATGGACGACGCGGTCACCGAGTGGCTTAAACTACCCACATGGTGTCCTGAAGACCCGTTAACCCGGACTTTAGAGGAAGCCGTCCAAGTGAATCAAGAACGAGTTTCGGGGGGCAGCATGAGCCATGAGAAGATGGCGTCACTATAAACACTTGCCTGCGCCGTGACGGGCTGGGGCTGACTACCATCCAGTCCCCTCAAGAGAGCCTACCGGCGCAATATATATATATATATATATATATATATATATATATATATATATATATATATATATATATATATATATATATATATATATATATATATATATATATATATATATATATATATATATATATATATATATATATATATATATATATATATATCCTATGTCCGACTTATCCGATATCCGGCTTATTCGGGTCCGACTTCAGCGGGTTTATATTTATATATATATATATATATATATATATATATATATATATATATATATATATATATATATATATATATATATATATATATATATTATATAGGCGGTGGCTGAGTGGTTGCGTGCTGGGCCCACATTCACCGCGTGATGGACGACGCGGGTCACCGCCGAGTGGCTTAAAACTACCCACATGGTGTCCTGAAGACCACCCGTTAACCCGGACTTTAGAGGAAGCCGTCCAAGTGAATCAAGAACGAGTTTCAGGGGCAGCATGAGCCATGAAGATGGCGTCACTATAAACACTTGCCTGCGCCGTGACGGGCTGGGGCTGACTACCATCCAGTCCCTCAAGAGAGCCTACCAGCAATATATATATATATATATATATATATATATATATATATATATATATATATATATATATATATATATATATATATATATATATAAATATATATACATATATATATATATATATATATATATATATATATATATATATATATATATATATATATATATATATATATATATATATATATATATATATATATATATATATATATATATATATATATATATATATATATATATATATATATATATATATATATATATATATATATTCTTCTTATCAGTTGCTATCCATATACAGGGGCCTTGTCCGCCCTCGTATGGAGTATGCATCTCACGTGTGGAGGGGCTCCACCCACACAGCTCTTCTGGACAGAGTGGAGGCTAAGGCTCTTCGTCTCATCAGCTCTCCTCCTCCTACTGATAGTCTTCTACCTTTTACATTCCGCCGCGATGTTGCCTCTCTTTCTATCTTCTATCGATATTTCCACGCTGACTGCTCTTCTGAATTTGCTAACTGCATAACTACCCCCCTCCCGCGGCCCCGCTGCACACGACTTTCTACTCATGCTCATCCCTATACTGTCCAAACCCCTTATGCAAGAGTTAACCAGCATCTTCACTCTTTCATCCCTCACGCTGGTAAACTCTGGAACAATCTTCCTTCATCTGTATTTCCTGCTGCCTACGACTTGAACTCTTTCAAGAGGAGGGTATCAGGACACCTCTCCTCCCGAGTTTGACCTTGCTTTACATGGAAACATGGAAACATGGAAATGCAGGCAACAGAAAGCCTATTGGCTCATTACGAGGTCGCCCGCTTGGGTGATTTAATCTGCTCGATCGCCACTTGGGGCTTGGTGAGCAGATGAAAGCACCTCGATATTGAGGAGCAGATGGAAGCCCCTCGTTATTCAGTTTATTCCCGACGCAGCGAAATGACGGTCGATTCTATATATGAAGGAGTTGATGGTATTCGCATTCACTACTTCTGAGGGAAGATTGTTCCAGTGGCGGATGACTCGGTTTGAAAAGAAACTCCTTCCAATGTCTGTGTTACATCGACTCGACTGAATGGGTAAATCGTTATTTCTAGTTCTTGAGTTGGTTTGCAGTTCAAAGAATTTGGAGTAATCGACGTTATTGAACTTTTTTAGATACTTGAAGACTTGAATCATATCCCCTCGTAGGCGTCTTTTCTCCAATGTAAAGAGATTGAGTCGCTTGAGTCGTTCCTCGTACGGTTGAGCCCTGAAGGTTGGAATCATCTTTGTGGCGCGTCGTTGAATCCTTTCCAGTAGATCAATGTCCTTTCTGTAATTGGGATACCAGAACTGCACTGCATACTCGAGGTGCGGTCTTACCATGGAATTATACAAGGATAGCATCACGTCTGGTGTTTTACACTCGAAGTTCCTCGCTATGAACCCGAGCATAATGTTGGCCTTGTTGTATGCTTTTTTACAGTGATTCGCGTGTTTCAGGTCACTGCTGATAGTGACTCCAAGATCCTTTTCCTCCTGCATCGCTTGCAGAGGTCTCCCATTCATGATGTATGTATGGTTACTATTTTGGGACCCAATGTGCATGACTTTGCATTTGTCAACATTAAAAGACATTTGCCATTTTTCCGACCATTCGATAATGTGATTGAGGTCTTTCTGAATGATTTCGCAGTCGGTCTTTGTGAGGGCATCTCCACCCACCTTGGTGTCATCTGCAAATTTCGATATTGTGGATTTCAGTCCTGATTCTAGGTCATTGATATATATGATAAAGAGGATGGGTCCCAGCACTGACCCTTGAGGCACTCCACTAGTGACTGGAAGCCAATCGGAAGGCTGTCCGTTGAGTAGTACTCGTTGTTTTCTGTCGGTGAGCCAATCTCTTATCCACGCGATCAGATTGGCTCCGATGCCCGCCGAGTGCAGTTTCTTAAGGAGTCGCTCGTGCGGTACCTTGTCGAAGGCTTTCTGAAAGTCCAGGTATATAACATCACTGGGAATGTGGGCATCCCAGTTCTTATATATACCTTGGAAGAAGTCTAATAAATTCGTTAGGCAGGAGCGCTTGTTTCTGAAGCCATGCTGGGTGTCGGATATTATATTATTGTTTTCTAGAAACTTAACAAGTTTATCTCTAATAATCTTTTCGAGTATTTTTCCTGCCACTGATGTCAAACTTATGGGCCTGTAGTTTAATGCAACGCTTTTGTCTCCTTTTTTGAAAATCGGTGTTACGTTCGCCATCTTCCAGTCTTCCGGGACCTTGTTTAGTTGGACTGACCGGTTGAATATGTTAGTGAGTGGTTGAAGTATTTGTTGTTTAAGCTCTTTTAATAACCGCGGGGACAAACTGTCGGGTCCCGTTGACTTGTTCGTGTCGAGTTTGTCCAAGTACTTTTTCACTACTTGGTCGCATATTGTGTCAATTTCCAGCGGCGTGATCTCACTCGGCGGGTCAGGACCCTCGGGAATGGTTTCGATGTCCTCGACTGTGAATACGGATGCAAAATTACTATTGAGGATTCTGGCCATCTGTTTACTGTCCTGAGTTACAGATCCAGTCTCGTCTGTCAGGGGACCAATATTGGATTTTACTTTCTTTTTCGATCTTATGTACGTGAAGAATTTACGTACATAGGCCGCCTCTTCTGATTCTTTTATGGGAGCAGCGATTAGCGGGCTTTTTTTATTGTTGTTGTTTTTGTGGCCTTGAGCTGCCTCCTTTGTTGTACAAAAAAAAATATATATATATATATATATATATATATATATATATATATATATATATATATATATATATAGAGAGAGAGAGAGAGAGAGAAAAAAAATTTGGCCAAGAATAATTTGAGGGCGTGGCTTCTGACGACAGTCCTATAACCAGGATGTTGCTTAGTTTTGTTTACATCAGCTGGCACGGCGGCGCATTCAACAGGCAAAATCTATTGTCCTTTAAAAGCAAAACCAAAAGTCACACGCCATATACACACCTGTTGATGTTGCTTAGGGCTGCGAGAATTGGCCGGTGTTGTGGCAGCGAGGGGAAGCGAGGACTCCTCACGGCACGACGGCGACAACAAAGTGACCTAGTGTCACACTGACACTGACATTGGACGTTCTGTGGAGTTGCTAAGCGCCATTTTGTTTCTTGGCCAAATTTTCGTCGAAAGAGACACCGACACATCCAATGCAGGTTCTCAGGAATTGCAGCATTGCAAGCAGAAATATTTTCGAACCCTTTTTCTGCATAAATTTGGATTACTTTCATGTAAGGACGTGTTTTTTCCACCGGAGTTGTCAAGTACCGTCATATTGTCATTATTTTCGTCTTGTGTAGAGAAAGAAACATAGCCACTACATTTTTTATAGGAACAATATCAGTTTCTGTATTGATGTGTATTTACGGTAATTAAGAGATATTTTCTGGGAAAATCTCGGGTGGTCGACCGCCAGTAGATACATCTGGTGACATTAGCTTTACAAGTCGCCCCTTCTCATCAGCTCTCTCTTTCTCATTTTCATTCTCTTTCTCTTTCTCATTCTCTCCCTCATCATTTTCATTACCTCTCTCTCATTTTCAATCTCTCCTCATTCTCTCTCTCTCTCTCTCTCTCTCTCTCTCTCTCTCTCTCTCTCTCTCTCTCTCTCTCTCTCTCTCTCTCTCTCTCTCTCTCTCTCTCTCTCTCTCTCTCTCTCTCTCTCTCTTTCTCACAGGAGTTATCTTGTATTATTAATTCCACTCTTGTAGGTCTTTTTTTTTCATCTCTGGTGATCAAAACATCTCCACCACTCCACAGCCATTTCTTTCCCTGAAAACATGTAACCAACCCCTATCAGTAATTGTTGCCTGACCTTAATGTTGCATTTTCTCCATTTACTAGTTAATATACCTCTAATAATGACATGCATGATTGCGCAACACGGTTGGTTGACGTCAAGTCAAATATAGACTGATTATAATTATTTGCGCATGGGTAAGTTTCTCTCCTTCCTGCCCCAATACTTCCTTTTGTTTTCTCGTAGTGAGTTTTGATCACATCTGAGACGCTCTACATCAGGGGTTCCCAACCTGGGGTACATGTACCCCAAGTGGTACATTTGCACTTTTCAGGGGGTACATTGGGTCCGAGAGAATAACCACTACTATACAATACATGGTGTTGTAATCTGCATTCAAATTGCACAACGTCGTTTTTTTTTTTTTTCCCTCATTTTAGTAAGCAAAACTGTTATTTAAATCATATCATCAGTCTACACATACAGATTTCATTATAAAATAATATCAAAATATTACAATTTCATCGTTTTTTTAGCCTAATTTTTTAGGGATACACGAGAACCTAAAACAAATGCCCAAGGGGTATATAGGAACAAAAAGGTTGGGAACCCCTGCTCTACATAGAAGGCTGTACATCCTTCTTCATTAAAAAGTAAAGCCATGTTCAATATATAATGAATACTATGCAGAGGAAGTGTGAGGGATCAAGGCGGGTGTGGAACATTTCATCTCAGCTCCTACGGAATAAAGACAAGGAAATGTTGGTGTTTTTTCGATGAAAACCTGTACATACATCCTTAAGGTGGCGTCACACAGGGCAAATTTCTCCCAACATATTGCTCGTTTTGGTTTTCGGTTGGGCAATATGAACAACCACCAACAAGATTTGGCGGATCGGAAAGGATGGACAACGGTTGTGTTGCCAGACTAGTTGGGAAAAATCGGGGTCAAATGACATTCGTGCTATAAGCTGTAAATGCAAATTGAAAATAAATCATCGTACATATTTACTCAAATTGTCAACTGCAAAACTCCAAAAACCGACGTACATGTGCAAGTATGTGTTTGTGATTTATTTGTCCACAGTGTAAAGTTATTTATGACACTCAACTGACTGTGATGGTATGCTGGGTGGAGTCTGTGCCTAGCGCGAGGTAAACAAACTGTTGAAATGGAGAACACTTACACGACAAGGTTTTGCTGGAGTGTGCAAGCTCCGCACAGACTCATTGATTTTCTAAAACCTCAATATCCTTCCGATTCATAGTAAAGTAGCTGGAGAAGTGCTGGCGTGGTGTTTGATGTTGTTGGAGCGCGGCGTCAACACAACAGTTCAGGGTCAGTATCAAGGAGACTATAGAACAGGAGAGGGGGCCTCTATGGGAGACCGTGGGTGGGTAGGTGGTGTATGTCGGTTGCAACAGATGGCGCAGGAGCAGCGGTGTTTACATCCAGGCGCCTCCCCCACCACCCCTCCAGACAGCCACCCCCAACCCCCAGTACCCCATCAGCAGTGTTGCTACATGGGATCAAGCAGCAAATGTTGCTACTTTTTTCTTCAGTCTGGTTATTTTCCAATAAAAAAAAAATATATATATATATATATATATATATATATATATATATATATATATATATATATATATATATATATATATATATATATATATATATATATATATATATATATATATATATATATATATATATATATATATATATATATATATATATATATATATATATATATATATATATATATATATATATATATATATATATATATATATATATATATATATATATATATATATATATATATATATATATATATATATATATATATATATATATATATATATATATATATACCAGGTAGATATAGCCTAATTGCATGTCATGAGTAATGCTATTATTGTACCGCAATTATATATATTACTCTCTCTTCATTTGTGGGAGGCTACCAGTGGTTAGATGTGTTTTATGTGTTTAACCTTTCTGTATACATACTGGAATGAACCAAGGTTGTAGCCCTACTGCCGTTCTTTAAAAACAATGTGATCATGTTTTTCTTTCAAACTCATTGTTTTAGCACGCACGGTGACTTCCATCAGTAATGGTTTACATTGAATCATTGGTTTGTATGGGGAAAGAGTGGGTGGATATAATTATCTCGGTCTAACTTATACTGTTTATTATACCGCTATTCGCAGCAATATCTTTCTCTGCTCCGATTGCAACGCTGCCTCGTTCAAATCTCATAACACCGCCGCGGCCGCCACGTTTACCAGCCGGAGCCTCAAATCATGTCCCTTTGTGGTGATAAAGAGGACACAGCCTGGTGTGAAGCTACATTTATTCCGGGAAGATGGCAGACGAGGGTAAGTGATATATATATATATATATATATATATATATATATATATATATATATATATATATATATATATATATATATATATATATAAATAATGATAATGTGGAAATTCTAATCATTTTCACTCTGACTGCTGTTCTGTACTTGCTAACTGCATGCCTCCCCTCCTCCCGCGGCCCCGCTGGCAGCTGTACTTGATTTAAACACATGAACATGGGGAGACCGCAGGAGGCCGAATGGCCTACACACGGCAGCTCCAGATTCCCCCCCACTACCACCTGTCATCCTCGTCCACGTAGCTATCCAGTCTACTCTTAAAACAAGCTATCGTCCCTGCACTCACTATGTGATTGCCAAGTCTATTCCATTCCCCCACCACCCTATTACTAAACCAATGCCTGCCCATTTCCCTCCTAAATCTATACTTTTCTAATTTAAGTCCATTACTGCATGTTCTATCCTGCTTTAGCTCATCCCGATACTGTCCAAACATCTGGTGCAAAAGTTAACCAGCATCTTCACTTTTTCATCCTGTGGTGCCCCGAGGGCTGCGACACCACTCGTGTCATCATCATCTTCACCGGCAATATTTTCCGATGACAACAGCGGTATCGACCGCTAAAACACAACACGGACTCCAAGACATGATTGTCCCCACACGCACTGTTCATTTACCAACCTATACACAATTGTAATTGCCCATTAACGCACCCGCTTATCTCTCTAAGCCAAAAACACAATCAACTGCGGCCAAAACACGATCAACCGCGGAACAAAATGTTATGAAAACAAAGCTGCGTCACCGCGTGACAGCTACACTAGGATTAAAATCGACCTTATTACACATGTCGGTTAGGTAGATTATTGTATGAGCTCGGTGTGAGTTTGATGTATGACTCACACGCCTGACGTATTACCCTCGTGATGTCTGTATGTATGTCATGCCTATATAAAAAGCATTCATGCAGCCAAGAGATCAGATCAACCAGCACTCTGTTCGTTGCTGGACACTCAGTTGTCCTTCCCTAGACAACATGGGTAGAACATTCATCGTTGCTACTGTGAGTATGGAGTGATGTGGTACCATAGAGGAAAAGCGTATCTAACATATCTATTGTGTTCTATTATCTTAGTTTTACTTAGGATTATATTTCTATGATACTTTATTGTGTGAGTTTTTACTCAATATTATACCAGTGTTAACGTCAGTAACCAATAGTGAAAGAAAACCTGAAGACTCATTGAGTCTAGTAAGCCAGTCGCTGGTTTAAACAATATTTTTACCCTCTGTAATATTAAGTAGTATTAAGGTAGAATAAAATACATATAAGAAAGGCGACACCGTTTCATCACCCCATTTACGAACTCCTTTAAATACTCCTAAAGTACCAGTATTTTAAGTCAAGTGTTACAAGTGCAAACAGTGTGTCGTCGCCCCTGTGTGACCCGGGATTGCGGGTTACAACAATCCCTTACACTGATAAACTCTGGAACAGCCTTCCTTCGTCTGCATTTCCTCCTGCCTATTATTTGACCTTCAAGAAGAGTGTATCAAGACTCTACTGTTGTCTGTTTGGGAGCGGTGAGTAGCGGGGCTTTTTTTTCTCGTACGCTTTGTTGCCCTTTGTTTAAAGAAAATAATAATTAAATACATAGAAGTTGGCCGCCAATGCTTCCAACACATTTTGGTGCCATGTCTTCAAGTGGCTGGTGACTGTAAGTATCTCAGCAACCTGCATGCATCTATGCCATTCCTATCACGGTGCATGGAGCAAGCTTCACATAACACTCAGACAGAGACGGTTCACTTATGGTTATACTTCAGACTCAGTTTATTTCTTTGTCTATTAGGTGCAGTGCTGTTAATATTGTTAGTGGTAGTATTAGTACAGTTAATGTATTTATTTTCATTAATTTATCAGTATTTATTTATTATATTAATAGTGTTTGAAAATTCTAATACTAGTATTAAGATAAACAAAAATATCAGAAATATTTATACTCGTTAATTATTATTGCTTTTCTTATTATTAATTCCTTCAATGTCCTGGGACTTTGACATCTAGTGTTTTTCCGTCTAGCAGCCAAAATTGTGGTCTTTCTGAATGTGTATGTCCTAAGTCTTCATTGGTGTAACTAGTTATATACCATCAAAATTTGCATCTCTCTCCCTTCTCACCCTGTTGTCCCTGTATATCCTTTCAGTATCCAAAGAATTTCAATTTACCTCTTGTAATCACTTAACTAATGCAGTCAGCGAGTATACAACTTCACATCATACCTCGTAACTCTTCCTTCAAGATCATAACATCACCTGGCCTCTTAATTTCCTGGTGCACCAACAAACCCACTTGGCAATCCTCATCTCTATATTTTACCGTGTGGACATACTCTTTCCTTCCATGTTCCACTGTCGTATGTTATTCCACATCTAACACAACTACATCCCAACAGATCCGAACACGTTCGGTATCATCCAAGAGAATGTGGCAGCTGAAGAGGAGAGCCCAAGAAAGAGACCAAGGGTGAAGCTGAATGAAGACATTTAGCCACCCCCTGAGGTACGTGGCAGCATCCAACCATCTTGCTGAGCTGCAGGAGTGTGCTCCCCATTGCACTGCGCTAGCTCCATGTACTGATTTGGATATGAATACTTCATCTAGTGTTTGTTGAATATTGTGTTATTAATCTAATTATGACTTCACAAAATAGATTGTGCAAGTCACTTAACACATGCCCTGCACAACATCACTTTTAAGTTGTAGAATTCCTGCATATGGCTGCTGATTTGTGTATCCTGAAATGATTGGATAATGATTGTCTTAACATTTTTTTTTTCGTCCATGATCACTGAACCACGTTACGGTATGTCTTTGGGTGCAGATCCAGGGAATAAGTTTTGTTGGGGGGGACGTCAGACTTTTTGCGGGTGGAAGGAGCATTAGCATTACCGATTAGCCATTCTCGGCAGTCCTGGTCTTGAAAAACTGGTGGACTGACCTAAATCAATGGGTATAACGGCCTGGACTTTGTGCCAAAGCATTCCTGGGCGGCCAGTGTTCCTCTTCGGATCCGAATGAGACGCCTGATCCCTCTGAGAAAAAGCATTGTTTTAGCCGCAGCGCGGTTTTGAGCTAGTTTTCCTGTATCACTCAGGATCATGGGGGGTGGCCCGGGCCCACTGGGCCCCCCCTTGGATCTACCAATGTAGCTATGTCTTATAATATATCTATCCTTTACAGTCTGATGGTGCATCCTTCTATGTTGTCAAGTTTTAGTAGCTACTCATGAGAAGTATTCCATAATGATCATTGATTTCCAGATGCTTTTCACTAAAAAAAAGTGTCATTAAACCTGCCGCAAATAATAATCAGCTATATTCAACCCTTGCTTTAAGAATCAATATGGAGGAAGGGGGTGATGTTATATCCAAAAATCTTTTACATCTGAAGTATCCAACCTTTTAGTGTATAACAAATCTTGTTTGTTACATGAACTTAAAAGTTCACTATTTCCATACATGATTTTTTTTCCTTGTATTTGATGATTAATCCTGACATGTATTTCCATTATCAGTAGGTAATATATAGTAACAAGACAATAATACACATTATAACAATGTATATTTTATAGCCCAATGAGTGCACGAGATCATTTACCTCATTAGTGCCTCCAAATCCGGGAGTCCTTCCCTAAATTCTTTGCCTGAATTTGTCACACCAAATACAATAACTAATTTTAATGACCATTTGCATCCATTTTTCACTTTGATTAAGAAATTGCCTCTCAGCAGGGTGTGAACTTGATGGGATTGGAGAAAACTCGACTCGGCCATCAAGCTCACCACAATATAGTAAGGAACCTCGTGTTCTCAGTGATAATTTATCCTCTTCAGTTTACTACTCCATGTTGCTTTAATCACAACTAATGTGTTGGAAACATTACAGCTTAATTACATACCTCACATCTCTGCATACAAATTGAGTTCAATATTTAACTGTTACACCAGTAGGCTACATATATTAAAAAAAAAGGTATGTAAAAAGGTTGACATTTTGAATGATATATTTAAACTCTTTTTATGTTTCTATGGCTGTAGTACCGTTACGATTAGTCGAGTGATCAGCACATGGGTCTTATGTTCTTGATAGCATAGGTTCAAATTTTGCCATAGGCTGGCAATTGAAAGTAACAGTAGTGTCCACTGATACCTGCCTGTTTCGTGTTTATCCTGTTCCACTTTAAACCATGACTGGCCAATCTTTGAAGAGGTAGCATAACCTTGAAGTGCCACTAACAATCCTTTGTCCATTCTTCTCATGTGATCCTTTTTTTTCCCCACCCGCCTATAGCGCCGGTAGGCTTTCTTCAGGGGCCTGGCGGTCGCCCCAGGCCCGTCATGGTGCAGGCATTTTTTTTTATAGTGGCGCCATTTATTATTGGGTCATGCTGCCCCCCGGAACTCATTCTTGATTCACTTGGATGGTTTAGCAGGGCTTAGGTATGACTAACATTTGAGAAACAGGGAATTTTTAGATTTTTAGTGTGGCAACACTATGGACTGAACATCAAATATATATGGAAAATCGGTGTTTGTAGATCTTGACATTATGTCTGTCAAAAGTCTTCAGTTGTATCCTTTCCCCCATCTCTCCTGAAAATATTACTCTTGTCAGGCAATCTAAGTGAAGCCTTCCATCGAAGCTGGCGTGCAGACATAATGTCAATGCTTAGATTCACTGTCCTTATAGCACTGAAAATAATGCAATTACATGCACATATTTTATTATTTAGAATTGTGATTAATTGTGATTAAATATTTTTGCATGTATTTTCAGACATGAAAAGTGAAAATTGCTGCACAAAACAGTCTGTCGTCTGCGCCGGGAGGCAAGGCATCTCAAAGCCCAGGCTGTTACAACTCCTGGGCAGTTTTTGCCCAGAGTCAGCATTTTTTTTGATTCAATAGGATGGATTTTTTCTAAGGTCAGGTTCAACATGCTGCAAGATGCCAAGATCTAAGCCTAGTAGGAGATATGGGTTACAAGAGAGGAGGTTTGCTCTGGCCTTATACTATCAAAGTCCAAATGCTAATAGATTTCTAAGCACAGTATTTCACTTGCCTTCAGTTTCAACACTTCACTCATGACTCAGGGGTATTTCAGTAAACGTTGGCTGGAAAAAAACAGACTCTGACAGCCCTGCAACAAAGAGCACAGGCTTTGTCAAAAGAAGAGATACTTCGTGAGATTTGCCATTATTTAGTTTTACTCTTGTTACGACAATAATTTTTTCCATATACTTTGCCAAATATTGCAGGTAATGCACCATTGTTGGTCTTACCTGTTATAAATCAGATATTGTTCAATTAACAAGCTTCGGGTGTCTGCCACTTTCCAGTTGTAATGCAAGGAATCATTTATCTCCCCTGCCAGATATCACATGTAATGCACCATTGTTAGTTTTGCCTGTTATAAATCAGATCTTGTTCGGTTAACAAGCTTTAGGTGTCTGCCACTTTCCAGTTGTAATGCAAGGAATCCCCTGCCAGATATCGCATGTAATGCACCATTGTTGGATTTGCCTGTTTTAATCAGATCTTGTTCAGATCACAAGCTTTGAATATCTGCCATTGTTTATTTCAGTTGTAATGCTTGGAAGCATTTGTTCTCTGCCCTACCCAACAGTATGGAATGCCTTGTTATGGATTTTGCCTGTTATAGTTAATCTTGTTCAAGTAACAAGCTTTTGGTATCTGCCTTACCTAATAATGTGCTGCAATGACACTTGGCTTGGTTTCATAATGTGAAATACAGCATGTAATTTCATCACACTAAGTGTCTATCATCACGTGTCTGGCACTATTATCCAGGAGTAATCTTGTTTGTATTACAGCATGCAATGTTTTTTTTTCTGCTTTATATTATATACATAATCACATAGGTATGATTTTTTTTTGACAAAATGTAATGGCAGTTGATATTCTTGACTAATGCCTCATAAACCTTGTGAAAAATAATGCCTTTTTTGAGGGAAGTCGGGGGTGGACAGAGAGTGGTTTGTTTGGTTGGCCAGTTCAAATCATTAAAAAATAAACATTGAAAATCTTTGTAAACATGAAATAATAGGAATGTTTTACTAAAATTAATGCATATATGTACTTTGTGGTGAAATAATAATTTCCGTTCAAAAACAAACACTAGACACTCACTGTAAACATTAAATTATAGTACATTTTAATAAAAAGCTAATGCATATAATTTGTGCTAAAATAATCTATTTCTTTAAAAAATAAATACTAGCAACTTTGTAAACATGAAATAATAGCGACATTTTAATACAGACCTGAGATAAGTAAGAATATAAAAGAAAATAAATTACCCCCACCCCCACCCCCCCTTGGATAAAGCCTTGGACAAAGTGCTGCATAGGAGGTTGCTGTGGTCTGAGGGGTGGTTTGCCGAGATGGATGGAAAATATCTTGATTGATAGAGAAATGAGAACAGTGGTAAAAGATTGGGAGTCGTCGTGGAGGAAGGTCGAAAGTAGAGTGCCCCAAGGTTCAGTACTGGCACCAATCATGTTTGCAATCTATATAAATAATATGACAGTGTGAATAGCTACATGAGCCTTTTTTGCAGTTGATGCCAAGTTGTTAAAAAAAAAATAAGAGTGAGGAAAATTGTGGAGTGATCCAGGTGGATCTGAACAAGATATTGGAGTGGAAATAGAGTTTAATCTATAGAAATGTAAAGTAATGGAGTTTGGAAAGAGTGTGAGGAGAGTAAAAGGAAGTTATGTGTTGAATGGTGAGAGGTTGAGTAGATCAGAAAAGTTAGAAGATCTGGGTGTTACAGTGACTGGAAATTTTACCCCGAAGAGACATATTAGCAAAATTACAGGGGAAACATATAACTTGTTGAGAAGAATAAGGCTGGCTTTTGCATATATGGTTGAAGAGATGATCAGAAAGATGATTATATCACTGATTAAACCTAGACTGGAGTATGCAGCTGTAGTGTGGTCACCCTACAGGCAAAAAGGATATAAGAAAGTTGGAGAGTTCATAGAGTGGCAACAAAGATTGTGCCAAGTATCAGGGACTTGTCATATGATGAAAGATTGGCAAAGTTGCATCTACCAACGTTGGAAAAAGGAGAGAAAGGGGGGACTTGATAACTTGATGGTATGGGTTACATGAGATACTAGATGACATGGAAGGAGACTGAAGATGAGTGATTGTAGAAGATATGTCAAAAAGTAGTTTCCCATATAGAAAAATTGATGTATGAAACAGTCTGGATAAGGAGATAGTAAATGAAAGAAGTATACAGGGATTCAAGGCTAAGTTGGACACACACACACACACACACACACACACATCTGTCGATGCTACTTAGATGTATTATCTAGTTAGCATCGATAGATGGTCCATTGCACTGGTCCACTGGTCCATTGCAACTGCCTGGTTGCAGCAGTTGAGCCTCACAGTGGAGCCTGGCCAGATATTTTTTTGCCAATCAGCTTAGGGACTGCTGATACTAAAATTAAAGTTCTAAAAACAAAGTTATCAGGTTCTGCTTCAGATTTGGAAGAATCACCGGTACCACCGAAAATACTAGCATATTCCTCATAATCTTTATCTTCCTCTGAATTGTCAACAGTAGGCAGCAGTGGCACCTTCTATACTTTCCGCTTCCTGAGAGGTGTTAGTGTCACTACTAGCAATCATAGTACTACTAGTGCTAACTATCGAGGTGCTGGGCCTTACATCACATTCATAAGAATAGCGGCTCCTAGCGAGAGTGCGTTTAGGGCACGGTGTGGTGATAATTGCAACATTTCTAGCACGTACGACGGAGTTTTGACTAGCGAACAGGCGTGTTTATGTCACAAGGGTTGTATTTTTCCATACTGGCCTCACGATTTCTTCTAAGTCGATGGGCGATGAGACTGCGAGCTCCAGGGTGAAGAAAGGGAAGAGCCCGCGCGGAAAAATACACACCTTGTGACATAAACACGCCTGTCTGCTTGTCAGAACCCCGTCGTACGTGCTAGAAATGTTGTAATTACCACCACACCGTCCGCTAGGAGCCGCTATTCTTAAGATATACCAGTAGTTATACAATTTTTTATATACTTTCCATTGCAAACCCCCGTTATCTACGATAAAAAATACTATACCAGCCTGGTGAGTTCTGATTGTGTTTTGTTGTTTTTTTTTTTTTTGTTTGTTTGTTTCAAATAACTGATTTTAGTGGTATTGCTGGGGCTGGGAGGGCGAAGGGGGTTGTGCAGGTAGAAAATGTGATTTATGACAGGAAAGAATGTCACATCAGTTAAAAGCACATCAAAACTCACCAAAAAAAATACCTATGCTCATATATTGCAGTGCATGTAAAGTAAAAATTTATCTATAATTTGTTTACTTTAGGTCCACATCCACATCATGTATAGTGACAAAATTTAAATTGTAGTACATGAAGTCAGCTTTGCAGTGTTGTATGTTAATTACGTAACCTTTATATAGACCGGAAGCAAGGGGGGGGTCAACCTAGCTGGAAAGGTAACAAATTCTAACCCACATAGCAATGGTCCTTGTGTCTGCACATGCATGAAAACTAAAGTCTGCCAGGCCTGCAGTGGTGGGCAAGGTCATGAGATCATGTCAAAGTTGTAGACCCATTGCATTTATTAAGACCCTTACTTTGGTCCTGATCTGAACATCACGGTAGAGATGGCAGGATGGCCGGAAATGACTCCAATGGACATGACAGACAACTTACATTCCGACAAAATTTGGCTAATGTTAACGGTTTGTGTGTAAAAATGGTCATAGTTCAGAAATATGGTGCAAATGGCGTCTTTTTATGGCAATTAGACAACTTTGACCATTTTTACAGACAAACCGTTAACATTAGCCAAATTTTGTCGGAATGTAAGTTGTTTGTCTTGTCCACTGGAGTCATTTGCGACCATCCTGCCATCTCTACCGTGATGTTCAGATCAGGACCAAAGTCAGGGTCTTAATAAATGCAATGGGGCTACAACTTTGACATGACCTCATGACCTTGTCCACCACTGCAGGCCTGGCGGATGTCGATTTTCATGCATGGGCAGACACAAGGACCATTGCTATGTGGGTTAGAATTTGTTACCTTTCCAGCTAGGTTGACCCCCCCCCACCCCCTGGCTCCCGGTCTAATAGGTAAAATTAGCTGGGTTAGGTTGGGTAGTAAAGATGACAAACCTAGTATCTACGTACCTTAACCCCCACAAGCCCCAAAACCTGATGGCGTTCAGAGAGGGAAGGTGGATGAGATGTGGACATAAAGTATATATATTTTTACATAAATGAATAATACAGGACACTGTATACAACACACGAGGCGGAGCAGGACCTGAAACCTCATCAACGGTAAACGGTAAACGAGACACAACACAGCACACAGCACACGAGACGCCGTGTTAAGAAGCAGAGATCAGCACATCAAACCTGCTGTGTTGTGCACTTAGGCTATGCTGAATTTGAAGGCACCAGTCTGGCACAGCGCGGCACAGTTTCTTCTTCTATGGGGCTAGTTAGGCTGTGGGGCCACAGCCTCTACAGCCCCGTCTGTGGTAGTTGGTATCAGGTGTTGTTTTTTGTTTGCCGTTCTGTCACCAGGGCGGGAGTTAGATCCTGTCGAGTTGCTCCGACTTCTGCAGGAAGGTTTGCGTGCACTTGAGGGCTTGGAAAGCTGTGTTGGGGCTGAGGGTGTCGCTGGCCAGGTCGTTTGCTCCCGCCGCCTTCAGTGACTCGAAAAGTTCCAATATTTTTATTCCTATTTATCATCGTTAAAACTTAGTTTATTTATCAATACTAATTCAACATGTAAATTATGTAGGAAATAATTTCAATCCATTTTTCATTGTTGTATGTCTTTTAACACTGACATGTTGTGAAATTTCACCTCAGGCTGTTATTTTACGAGTCTTTCTGGGACTCAGGTGTTTGCACCACATAGCGTCTATAGCTGTAGACTAGAGCGACCACAGCCCCGACCAGTGAACACCGTAGTGGCCATGTTGACATCAGTTCGCTACGCCTCTACAATATAGTGGTATTATACAGGTGGGCTTCCCAGACCCATACCAACATAGCAACACGGGAGAGTCCACGGAGGCCACACACATATATATATATATATATATATATATATATATATATATATATATATATATATATATATATATAGTATATATATACCGGTCCACTACTCGAACTACAACAAAAAGACATATTGTAGGCTACTTAGTACTGGCCCGATGTACATTTGCCTCTTATGGCCCGATTGCTGAATATTTATATCGGCCTTATATTTGTCCGATAAACAAACTCCTAGAACTACAACAAAAAGACGTAATATAGGCTACTTAGTACTGGCCCGATGTACATTTGCCTCTTATGGCCCGATTGCATAATATTTATATCGGCCTTATATTGGCCCGATAAACCAAATCCTTTATGCCATAGTTCCGTTATTTGCTGGTATCGGCCCGGACTTTCGATGATTGCTGGGACTTGACGCTGATAACACTAACTTTAATTGTAGATCGTTGTTGGAGCTTATAAGACAGTTTTAGTTGCTGAAAATGATACATGCAATGTTCTGGGTATACGATAATCTGGCTGGGCGAGTTTGAATTGAGGCGCCATCTATCGGCCGTTAGGAGAAAACTTGCCCGTGTAGGAGTAACAGTTACTGTTCTTCAATATAAAGGATATCTAAATATGTGACGCGTTCTCCTTTCTTTACGAGACTATAAACTGAAAACGAGAAAAAAACGACAGCGAGAAAATACACTGGAAACGAAAAGGTTCATAAAAATAATAAGAGGCAGTATAAACAGATAGAGGAAATTAGGAAGAAAACTAATGAATCGGGAAAAGGGAATTAAAACAAGTAGGTTAAAACAAACAGAAAATGAAAAAAAAATGTATAAAATAGGCAGAAAGCAAAACCAAAAGCGTGTGTGTGTGTGTGTGTGTGTGTGTGTGTGTGTGTGTGTGTTAAACAACGCGATACAAAACGATGTAGTTCACCAGTCACATATTCATTACTTTTTTTTCATAAGTAGTATCAGAAAAAAAACGCGAAAAAAAATACTTTTGTAGATTAGATTATGAAGACCTCCCACGAGCACTACTGAAACATACTCATTTTTTAAACACGTCTGCGCGCAATTACATATATATGACAAGGCTTTCATAGGAGTTGTGGGATTTCCATGGGTAGTTTTGTGACCCCTCTGTTAGTTTGACCTTTCTTCTGTATGGTGAACGTGAAAAAAACATCCTCAGAACCAGATTGATTTTCTTTTCGGCCTTTGGAAATAGTTGATGAGAGGCGGAAGCGTCAGACAATGCCGACCAAAGCCTAGCCTAGTCAGCCGCCGCCTCTTGCATTGCATAAATACCACGTCCCTATTAATCACATTGTTCACTTTCCGCTCCATGGTTCAACAACTGCCTATCATCAACACGCCATCAAACGGAATATCCACACAACTCGTAGCATTTTGATGAACAATATACAATTAACTGATTTATCCGTGTGAAGTAGGACATGGGTTCCAGCACGCATGTCGACAACCAGTGGAAAAGTAACACCACGCCATATTAGTCCATGAGCCAGACCCCCAGATTTCGAGTTTCAGTATAAATTTGGTGAACAGATCCAACCCTAATTTTTGGTTAGCCTGATATCTGAAGTATCCGAAAATAGGGTATGGACGTTTCGGATCCACAGCTTAGTACCCTTATGGCGGCCATTTTGAAAGATGACTGTCGTATTTAAAACGAAATCTATGCTCTCAGAAAAAAAAACGTTATCACTTCTCACTCCATTGAGCTATGAACATGTAATTCGTCTCACTTTATTCAGACTATAATGCTGCAGACACTTATATATGATTTACAACATTTAATTATAATTATATATTAATAAATGAAGGATTTATGTGAAAAAATGGTGAATTTTTAGCGTTTTATTTACTAGGACTTCCTAAAGTCAGTGACCAATCACAAAGTAGACATCAAATGGCCAATTTTCTGCCAGGATAGTACAGAGGGACTTATAACACACACAAAAACAGAATTTAGTCATATTGCTACCTCACTGAGAAGTATATAGCCGGTTACATATGAACATTCATTTTAGGATATGTTACCGGGATATGCCAAATTTCAGCTCAAAGTTACAGTACAAGCTTGGTTCTATATATAAATCTAAAATTATATATGCAGTCCTTAAAAATTATTGCTTGCCATTGTTAAACTGAAACCAATTATAAACAAAACTATTAATTATTACAATAGAAAACTCATCTTCAAAAATCCAGAAAGCATTTCTCACTTTCAGTAAACTTGTGTGACATAAATTACAATAAAGTATGTGCTGGTAGTGAAAGGGATTAATGTAATTTTCATAAACATTATAAAAACGCCATCTCCTTATACAAAAAATCTGGAGCACCAAACAAATTGCGGGAAAATAAAATCAAATCAGAGTGCAATTTTCACACACACAAAAAAATTGTGTTAAGTATTTCTGTACAGAGTTAACTCATCAGTTCACATTAATCTCATCACAATAGATTGTTCATAAGCTAAATTAAACTGACTCTTAATAGCTTTTAAAAACGAAAACCAATTATAAACATGCCATATTCCATAATGAATAATAATACTGACATTCACTTATCACATATTATATGCCTGTATGAAAACTTAACTTGTTACTCAAATATGACAATCAATTTCCTTATGAGCAAACTAGCTAAACCTCATCAATATCACTTATGTCTTCCTGATCTGGAACGATATCTGTCATTATTGTCTTTCAACATGTTATCACAATCCAGCAATTTACATGCGTATGTACAAGGCAAACCATTATCAATACTGCTAGCTTTGCAAGTCCTCACACATTTGCAAGACATCAGTGAAAGTACTCTGTCAAGGGCTGGTAGACCAGTTATCCACTCAACTTCAATTTGTCCATCTCCACCTGTAACCCAATCGTATCCATCTGTTGCCTCGGGTACTTCAGGTGAGTTTTGCAGACTTCGCCTCCATAGGCTGCCTGGTAATTTGCCCGTTTGGCATGTTGTTTCAGAACATCTTTACACTGTGGTAACTGACCGGATGATACATCACCGTTTTTGGAACGGACCATTTTATATTTGAGTGCGTTGACTGTCGTGCTTTTTGCATTGCGTGCATACATGGCACATGTGAAATTCTGAAGGACTGAAAATAATTCATCAGATACATTCCATTATGATCCTTGAGCTTCGAAGGCCGCTCGAAATATGTTATTCGTTTGAATCAGGTTTACCGCTTTAATTTTCCCCTGGCCAGTAAATGCGCTCACAGAATCACATCCCGTCCAAGCATGAACACCCACCAATGCAGTACAAACACCCTCGCCAATTATTGTTGCTAATTGGGATATATCAATGAATCTGATGTTATTTTTTCCTCGTCTCAGGAGTATCCTTCCACCAGTGTGTACATGGAGCATGAGAAGTATTAAAAAGACATCGATGTCCTTAGAAATTACTATCACATTCTGGCTGCATGATTAGCATGGAGTGCGAGTCTTGTGTCAGCCTCCTCCTGTGAGGTCGTCAACTTGTCAACATTGGTAACATCATGTTGTGTAATTGCAAAACACTCCTCTCCCATAGTCACGAACAGGGAATCACTACCCAGTTTCTTCCTGTTATCCACTTCCATCCAACTTTGCACAAGGAATTTAGTGAGCCTGTTTTTGCTGTGGGTGTTTGTAAGGAGGCGCTTATAGTTTTTGATGCGGTGACCTGATTTTATTTCAAGGAACAGGAGTCCCTTCTTTGACCCACGACTGACTCTTTCAGCGGACTTAATCGAATGTTCCTTGTAAATATCAAACACAACGTCAATACACTGACTGTTACGGCCATCATTGAGAACGCAACTCAAGATCCGCTGAGACAGTTCACCAAATGCAAGATTCTCTCCTTGATTTTTTTTTTGCACAATTCTCATAGCATCAATGACTGTTGCCTTAGCCCCGCTTGGTTCGTCGACAAAGGCAACCTGTTTCTCAAGATGTGTACTGAGGTTTGCTTTTGCCGTTTTCTTCAGTGATCCATCTGCATTTGCTAGGGTCCAAGGGTTAGGACCTAGTGGATAGCACAATACTTCCTGTATGTTCAGTCTCCTACTCTGTGCTACTAGAATCATATGACCAAATACACGATGATCTGCCTCCAATACGATTTCCTTTTCTGTTCCCTTGATGACCGTGTTTTTCTTCAGTGCACTAAAAGTTTTCAGCTTGAGCTTTGGTATGGGATCATAAAACCCAATACCTTCCTGCAGTTTTTCAAGACCAGCAGCATAAGCAGCCTCACCCTTTTCACGAGCTTTCAGCAAATCGTTCACTACCTCAGGATGAAACTTCGGGTTGTATGTTGATCCCATTCACACGATGTGATGTCCCCGCGCCACTTAGCGTATGCAAGCACAATTGGAATTAACGGGTGCATCCCATGAGGAAAGCTCTGTGGCCCTTCATCAACGACACTTAACTTTTCAATGCAGAGACCAGTATCAATCTCTTCCAGGCGAGAGTATGAACACCCGTGGCCAAGACGATTTACAATCGTAATCAGTTCTACATTCCCTGTAAGGGTCTTGATCACCCATGGGAAAATAACATGTTTTGGTGTGATGATCTGGGCATTTGTCACAGTATGTATAATATATTGACCCATTGACCATGAAAGTCTATTGACTTGATTGGATGGCATACACTGTTGGCCACCGAGGAGCAGGTTCAAAAACTCACTAAGGCAAACCGATAAAACAATATATATTTCTGTCATTTTATCTGGTTTTGGTGGCCATATATGACGTTTTACCTCATTCTTTATTCTGTATCGAAGTAGAGCAGCGGTGTGAATCTTCAGCTGTTCACGGTGCACATGACTCAAGTTTTCCAATCTGCTTTTTAAATCAAGGTAGCCACAAGCAATAGCATCTTTTGAGAGCAAAAGGGGCCGGATGTAAAAATATGCAAACTGTCTCCAAACTCTAGGTTATGGCGGAGATTTTCCTGATGCCTGAAGTTCAGACGACGATGGGACACGACGATGGGACACGACGATGGGACACCAAATAACACAACACCGGGTGCCTTCAATACCATGGCATGCTCACAAACGAATATGAAATATGAAATTTGAGGCAGTGAATAATCGTTTTGGGGGCAAAGTTAAATGATTTTTCTCTTTGATATATTGACTTTTGAGTCTAACATAAAACATAACTTAGTGTTTTAATGTTAATGATCTAAGTATGAAATCTCATCACCGAAGATATTTCATACCCCGAAGTTTTTTCCTACAACACCGGGCGCCCGGGCCACGCGTGCGCAGTAGGGAGGAGACGTTTTTTTTCTTTTTCTGAGAGGCAGAAAAAAGTAGCGATTATCGCTAGTTTGGTTACAAAAGTAACGAAGATACCGATATATATTTAAATAAGTAGCGGATGGCCGATAACCCGATTTTGTTATCAGCGATAAAGTATCGCGATAACTTATAGCAATAACGCCCAGCTATGCAAATAAGGAGGGTAGGGGCAGGTCTATCTGAATGAGGAATGCAGCGCCCTCAGCCTCCCTCGAGCTGTCTTTCCCCGCTTTCTCTCTCTCTTCTGTTCACGCTTCTTTCTTTGGGTAACCGGGGGATTAATCCCCCCAGGGGTCCTGCGTCCCTGCCCTATGGCGAGCAGTGTGGCCAGCCCCTGATCTGGGCTCGTTGGGGGGAGGGGCTTGCACCCCATCCCCCACAAAAAAACGTACACCAGCTAAAAACAAATTAAAAAGTAGAGGTCGGGGTCGGGGCGCGAGCCTCGACCCCGATCCCGTCTTGCTGGGAGGCCCGATCGCTCGGCAGGCTTCCACGATGCATCTGCATCCGGGGAGCCTGCCGTCAGTGACGGATGAAGGGCAAAGCCTATGGGACCCCTGCACCTCGAAGGAAGAAGGGCCCCCTAGCCCCTCTTTTTGTTTTTGGGGTGGCCGGGGTGGTACAGAGGCTACGCCCACCCGCAGAACCGGGCCCGGGGTTAACCTTCGGAGGGCTCTGCGTGTGGGCTCCTGGAACGTCCAGAGCCTCTCGGACGATGATCGACTGCCCTACCTATCAAATGAGCTCAGAAGGCTGAGGGTGGACATAGTGGCACTCTCTGAGACAAGGAGGCCTGGCAGTGTCGAGATCAATGAGGGGGGGGTACACCTTCTACTGGTCTGGCATGAGCAATGGCTTCCATGTCAGGGGGGTAGCTATGGGCATCTCCAGTCAATTGCTGCCATTTGTGGTTGAGGTTGCTCCGGTTGATAAGCGTATAATGCGAGTGAGGTTGAAGCACACACTGGGCTTCATGTCTCTTGTTGCAGTGTACGCTCCTACCGAGATGCGTGAAACTGAAGAGAAGGAGCCGTTCTACACCAAACTCGACTCCATATTAGACCAGTGCCCTCCCCGGGACACACTCATTGTCCTGGGCGACTTCATTGCTACTACTGGCACTGACAGGGTTGGCTACGAGCTTTGTGTTGGTCCACATGGGTCTGGTACCAGGAAAGAGCCTCCTCCTGACTTTTGCAAAATCCAGAAAGTTGAGAATTGCGGGTTCCTGGTACCAGAGACAAGAGCTGCACCGCTGGACTTGGTATAGCAATGCCGGATGGGGTAGCAAAGGAGATCGACCACATTCTCGTAAGTACTCGTTGGAGGATCCTTCAGAACTGCATGGTTTACCGGAGTGCTGAGTTCTTTGCAACTGACCGTAGGCTTTTTGTTGCGACACTCAAGCTTCATGTCAGATCAAGAAGAATCTCGAGATTCAACACTACTGTGTTCCATCTTGAGAGGCTGAATGACCTGGCATGTGCTCAGGGGTATGCAGTGACAGTCTCAAATCGGTTCGAAGTGCTTGGCACCCTGGAGGACCCTGTATAGTTGTGGGATACCTTCAAACGTGAGACTTTGCAAGCTGCCAAGGAGTGCACTGATCTAGGAGTGATTTTGCCTCGGTGAAGACATTAGAGAATATCGAGGAATCGCGCTCCCAGACTTGCTGGGAACCGGGACCAATACAGGGTTCTGTCACGTGGGACTAGAGCTCTCCTGAGGAGAGACAAGGAGAGGTATGTCAGGGGCCTCGCTGAGGAAGTCGAGGACCATTTAAATGCGAATGACCTTCGACCTGGTACCGAGCCCTGAAGAAGCTCCGCTCTAAGTCTCCCTCTCAGGTGAGCGCTATCGAAACAGCCGACGGCTGCCTCGTGTCGGACATGGATGGGCAGAGGGCTCGTTGGGCTGAGTAATTTTAGCAGCTGTACACGGCTGACTCTCCACGTGGGCAGCTTCCAGTTGCTGGGTTACAGGTGGCGGATGCTGAACCACCCATTGACGAAATCCCACCCTCTCTGGTTGAGGTCAGAGAGGCTGTGGCCAAGTTGAGGGGTGGGAAGGCACCTGGCACCTGTAACATCAGTGCGGAGCTGCTCAAAGCTGGAGGTGAGCAGTCCGGTACCATTCCGCCTGACTGGAAGAGGGGGTTGGTCGTCCTTCTCTGGAAAGGGAAAGGGGACCGCCAGGACTGCAACAACTACCGTGATATTACACTGCTCATTGTGCCATGCAAGGTGCTTACCCACCTATTGCTGATGCGAATTCGCAGCCAGCTGCTGAAGCTGCAGAGACCTGAACAGTCTGGGTTCACGCATGGCAAGTCAACAATTGACCGTATCCTAGCGCTTCGCGTACTGGTGGAGCGTCGACGTGAGTTTCGACAGGGGATGCTTGCAGCCTATGTCAATCTCAAGAAGGCGTTTGATTCAGTGCATCGTGAGGCACTCTGGGATCTTCTGCGACTCCGTGGGATTCCTGCGAGGACTATTGGCCTGCTGACTGGCCTGTATTCTAGGACAGAGAGTGCTGTGAAGTGTGCGGGGGGCTTGTCCAGCTTCTCTCCCGTGAATGCGGGAGTGAGGCAGGGCTGCGTCCTTGCCGCATCGCTTTTCAACACTTGTATGGACTGGGTATTGGGCAGAGTTGTGGGCCAGAGTCGTTGCGGAACATCCACTGGCAATACCAGGGTCACAGACCTTATTTTTGCTGATGATACAGTTATCCTGGCGGAGTCTCTGGAGGTTTTGGTGATGGTTCTCGAGGCACTGCACGAGGAGGCGAAGCCCTTGGGACTCCAGGTCTCGTGGGTCAAGACCAAGGTACAGGTGTTTGGAGGCTTGCTGGATGACACAGTACAGTCTGTTCATGTGTGTGGCGAGGACGTTGATATCTCAGAAAGTTTCACGTATCTTGGTAGCGTAGGTCATAACAACTGTGAGTCTGGCCAGGAAGTCTTACAGCGGATTGGTCTGACTCACGGTGTTATGGACTCACTCAACACGAGTATATGGCATTGTCGGTACCTGTGCAGAAGAACAAAGATCCGGATCCTCAAGTCCCTTGTGTTCCCTGTCTTACTCTATGGTTGTGAGACATGGACATTAAATGGGGACTTGGAGAGGCGGATTGATGTCTTTGGTAATAAGTGTCTACGCAGAATCATGGGATATCGCTGGAATGACTTTGTGTCAAACCGGCGACTACTCCGTGAGACTGATTCGACCTATATTACCTGCATAGTCCATCAACGCCAACTCCGGCTATACGGGCACGTGACACGTTTTCCGGAAGCTGATCCTGCTCATCGGGTTGTCTCTGTAAAGCCCCAAATACACTGCCGAATTTTGTCTCACGAATGTGCGCGAATATGCAAGTCATCCTGTGTCGCGAACAAGTTCGGCATCTTTCTTGCCTGTTCTTGGTCGTTCGGGGACATGTCTGCGTCCACCACGCGAGTTTTGACAGTTGGTCACGACCGCCACGAAATTCGCGGCCGTCCGCCGAATGTGCACGAATGCAAAATGGCCGCCGAATTGTCGCCGAAATGTCGCCGACATGTCGCAGACAATTTGGCGTCCGATTCGCAGTGTTCGGCGAATTGTCGGCGAATTTTGACAGTTGAAATTTAAATTTTATTGACAAATTTGTCGCCGACATGTCACCGACTATTCGGGGACATGTCTCCGACATGTCGCCGAATGGCCAAGACTATTCGGCGAATTAATCACGACACGGCAAACGGGTCGCGGTGGGAGGTGTACACGGGGGTCTGCCTATGTATCTATCTATCTATCTATCTATCCATTTATCTATCTTTCTTTATATCTATCTATCTATCTATCCATCTATCTATCTATATATATATCTTTCTATCTATCTTTCTATCTATCTATATATCTATCTTTCTATCTTTCTTTCTATCTTTCTTTCTATCTCTCTATCTCTCTATTTATCTCTCTATCTATCAGTTTATCTTTCTATCTTTCTATCTATAAATATATATATATATATATATATATATATATATATATATATATATATATATATATATATATATATATATATATATATATATATATATATAAAATAATACTATAATAATTAATAGTAAACAAGAAAATATGACAAACAAGAAGAATCTGAATATATAAAATAGGTATGGATGTAACATTTTCATTTATTTCATAATTAATTTACTATTTATTACTTTATTTATTTCTCAATATCATTATTCTGCCATTATTTAACCTTTGTTTCATTTTCAGTTATTTAGATTTATCTCTTCTTTCAGTTACTGGTTTGTTTACTGATATTACGTAAACATTCATTCATTCTAAAATATTTATAGGAGAGCAAAACAAAAACAAGTCACATTTATACATTTTATTACACATACTACCATACATATTACCACACATATTACCACACATGGTATTTACTCGCCCACAATTCTGTCCTGCCAGGCCACTGCTCCCCGGGTGTTGTAGTAGTCCATGAGGTAGGCGCGGATTCCCGAGCTTTTATATGCCATATGGGCATCAAATGATCAGCTGTCAGATATTGGCACTGTCGGAGAATTGTCCCCGACATGTCGCCGACACTTCGGGGACATGCGAAGACAATTCGGAGACTTGTCGCCAGTTGTTACGCGACAAAAAAAAACGTTAAAATTTCAGATTTTGAGCTCGGCGACATGGACGCTGAATAGTCGGCGACATGTCTCCGAACTGTCCCCGAATTGTCTTGAGCATTCGCCGACATGTCGCCGACATGTCGCCGAATGGTCACGAACTGTAAGAATCTTGGTCATGTCGGCGAACCGGTCGCCGAATTTTTTCACGAACTGATTCGGCGTCAAGTTCGTGGCCAAAATTCGGCAGTGTATTTGGGGCTTAAGAGACAATCCTGAGTGGAGGAGTCCAAGGGGAAGCCCACGGAGTTCGTGGCTTGAGCAAGTCGATAGATCCTGCCGGGAGGTACTCGGGTTGGGAAGGGGTCCTGCATGGGGACTCGCCCGGAGTGATCCCCGGGCTTGGAGTCGTAGGGTGGGCCAGGCGACGCGCCCCCCGGTGTATACCCCCATTGATTGATTGATTATTTGGTGGACATTTTCGAAGCGTTGAAATGCCCTCAACCTTAAACTACAAAGAATAAACATCAACATCATCATGCACCACACCATTCAAACCTCCATGGCCAAACTCGACCTCTGGAAGTGTCGAATTAAGCAGGGAAATACAACCAGACTTAGCGACTTGGATTCTGCTCTCAATCACGGCAGCCTTGATTCAAAGTTAATTAAACAAATAATCACTCATCAAACTGACTTCAAAACATAATTCAGCAGATACTTCCCAGATACAGATGAGAAGTGTGAAGCCTGAAAATTCACCAGGAACCCATTTCAATGTGAAGTAGCTGATGTTTCGGATGAAGTGAAGGAGGGGTTTCTTGAGTTAAAGTTAAAGTAGTTGAAGACACGCTAAGTCAGCGAGGCCGCTGACTGGTTGATGACGTCATTGACCTTCGAATCAAAAGCATGGTTACAAAAGCATCAGCCAATCGTAGGGAGACCCCCCCCCACCCCCACCCCCAGCTGCCGCTTCAAAACAACCCGATCTCTCTTCCCATTTTTTTCCTTTTAAGGCAAACTGTACTAAATCGTAATCTAGGAACTTAATTATTTCGTCGTTTGCTGCACATTAACGTCAAAGTAACTCTGTTGTTCGATGTCTTGTTATCTAAGAACATGCTTAAGGGGAAGAAAAAGAAGATAAGGAGGAGACTGAGGCAGGAAGAAAACAAATTAAAAATAATGTGGCACATATATACCGAGACAGACAAGGACGGAAGGAAGGAACGAGGGAAAGTTAAGACTGTCTTGCCTTATCTGCAGCCCAACTCATGGGTTGCTCTCCGACCTCCACAGCGCGCGGACCTACTTCTCACCCGGACCTTCTCCAGCAACAGCTCTCGCCTCCTAGCGATCGAGCTGCTGCTGGGAGAGCCAGCTCTTGACCCAGCTTGAGGAGTACCTGCCCTTTGTGGAGTTTGTTGTGTGCAGCTTTAGCGGGCCCTTTTTGGGGGCTCTGCTCCGTGTGCTTACGAGTGTTACCTTAAGTGCTTGTGATTAGTGTTTTCGTGTGATGTGCGTGTCCCCGCGGTGCTCTCTTGCAGGGCACCGACTTGAGTGTGTTGCGCTCTGCGCACGAGTGTTGTGTTCGTTGCGGTAGCAAGCCTGTGACTCCGGATCAGGCGCCGCTTGTGTAGTGTGCTTTCTTGCCGTGCCCATTCACAGGGTGTGGGCAAAGAGTTGAGCGTGTTGTGCTCTGTGTAGTGCGATTCCAGTGTTGTGTACAGTGCGTCAGCACGCCTGCGTCTCAGGCTCAGGCGCCTCTTGCGTGTAGTGTTGCCGTGCCCACTCACAGGGTGTGGCTTCGAGTGCTCGTGCACTGTTAGGTGCTAAGTGTAGTGGATGATAGACACTGTCTGACAGACATGTCTGCCATCGCCCCCCTAGAGGCCGTCTCCTTGGACACGCCCAAGAGGAAGGCCGACCGGTCCCCAGAGGACCACAAGCCACCCAGGAAGCGGTTGCTGGAGGACGACGACCTACCGCTGCTCTCGGACCCGGAGTCCTCGGAGCAAGAGCTAGACCGATCGTCTACCAGCGCCGACCCCGAGTTTGTGACGCAAGAGAAGAGGAAGACCGTCCAGCAGAGGAAGAGGCAGCAGACACCAGCCGTGGAGGTCGCTCCTGCCCCCCGGGCAGCGGATCGGAGGAGGCCCACGGAGGGGCCCCCCCGGTACCGCCTAGTGCACAGGGGAGACTGCACCAGCGACTACCTCGCGGTGCGGCACCTGGAGACACTGCGCCGCCCGGCGCCGGCTGTGCACCTCCAGACCCCGACGCCATTCCTCCTAACTCCGAGGGACGCGGCCGCGGCGGAGTTTCTCGAGGAGGTAGTAGCTCGTCGCCCTCGAGGCATTGTCCTCCAGAGGCTGGAGCAGGTACCGAGGAGAGTGAAGGGGGTGCTTGTGGGGTACCCCCTCGAGTACGATGCCGAGGACATCAGGAGACTAGCAGACAGCGGGGAGACTCACGTCAGGCGTTGCCATGTCGTGAGAGAAGGACGGAGACTACCCACGAGGAACGTGGAACTAGTCATGGACCGGGAATCGCTTCCCAAGGACCTGTCCCTCGGCTGGCTCGGCAGGTACCGCGTACGGCCTTTCGTAGAGGAGCCGACGCGGTGCTTCAAGTGCCAGAAGTTTGGCCACGTGGCCAGGCTCTGCCGCGGGTCGCGGCTAACCTGCGCGGTGTGCGCGGGCAACCACGACTCCATCGTGTGCATCGGAGCCAGACGGGAGGAGGCCAGCCGGCCTCCGCCAAGATGCTGCAACTGCGGCGGGAGCCACCCAGCGTGGTCGCGGAGGTGCGCGGAGCGGAGGCGGCGACTTCCAACCACGGAGAGGGGACCGGTGCCTCAGCCGCGAGGCCACGGCCAGACGGAGATGACGGCGCCACCACGGCCCCCGCCCCCGACGGAGGAAGACTATCCGCCGTTACCCGCTCAGCAGCCACAGCGGCCAGGGAGCGCACCCCGCCGCAGGAGGAACCGCAAGAAGAAGAGACGACCAGCAGCCACGGCGGAGGGACCCACTCCCGCCCCAGTGGAGCGGCGCACGCCCACAGAGACGGAGCACCTCAACTCAGCCGGAGCGGAGACGCGTGCGTCGTCCGGGACGGAGGCCGCCCCGCCACTCAACCGTGCGAGGAGGATGAGCGCGCCCGGCCGTCTAGACGCTGGGTTGCTGAAGACGTTTTGGGTCAGCCCAGACGCCACCAGGAAAGCGACCGTCACGTATCGCCCCACCGCTCCGACCTTCGACCTGCACGATCTGATGATGCGCCTGCAAGCAGTGATGGCAAGGATGCCCTGCGACCTGCTACAAGCCCTGGGCGCCCATCGCACCTCGGCGACGGACGCTGTCCTGAAGAGAGCAGAGAACGACCTACTGACCTTGACGCCAGGGACGCCGAGGAAGACGCGACCGACGACGAACTCCGTGGACGAGGAGAACCCAATGCTGGAGGACCTCCGGGCCGCCCAGGCCTAAGGTTCTTACAGTGGAACATCGGAGGACTCCGCGCCAACAAGACTCTGCTCCAGGCCGCTCTCATCGAGGATGACGTAAGTGTTTGCCTCCTACAGGAAACGCTGGTTAGGGGGGATTGCCACCTCCGCTTTCCCGGATACACTGCCCACCATCTCCCGATCAGGGACGAGACTGGGGGTAGAGGTTGTCTGATCTTGGTCAGCAACTCCATCCCCCATAGGGTGGTCGAACGCCCCATAGACTGCGGCGAGGGTGTCGAGACCCAAGCCGTCACCCTCCTCCTTAACGGGACGGAGGTCATAGTCTACAATGTATACAGCAAGCCGAGACGTGAGCTTGACCTCACTGAGCTCCTCACTCTTGCCGGAGAGGCCAGCGTCCTTGTTGGAGGCGATTTCAACGCCCACCACGAGATGCTGGGTTCCAGGAGCAACGCCAACGCTGCAGGGCAGCATCTGGCAACGCTGCTCCAGGATCTTGAGGGCGCCGTGCTGCTAAACACAGGTGAGCCGACACACGTCCAGGGCAACGCCCTGGACCTTACGCTAGTTTCTTCCACGTTGGCCGACGGAGCAGACTGGCGACTACACCCGACCTTGACGAGCGACCATTTTGCGATTCTGACGACGCTCGATGTCCCCCTCCCGCCGAGGGAGGCCGGGCCGAGCAGGTGGCGGCTGGACAGGGCCAACTGGGCCACCTTTCGTAGAGAGGTGGCTAAGTGGTGGCTTCACTACAGCCAGCCTGATGACATTGACCGCTTCGACCGCGACCTTGCTGCAGCTTTGACCGACGCCGCCGACAGAGCCATCCCGAAGGCAGTTGGTCGTAGACCACCTACCAAGAACGGATGGTTCCCCAGCCCCCGAGTCAAGGAGATGAACCATCGAGTCAACACCATCCGCAAGCGCTTTCGTAGGGACCGCACGCAGGAAAATCTACATCTACTTCGCGAAGCAGTGGATCACGCCCGACAGGTTGCCAGGGAGGAGAGGGAGACCAAGTGGCTGAGCTGGTGTGAGAGCTTCGGCTCGCACACCAGCCTCGGAACGCTCTGGCCTGCCGCACATCCCACCCCGAAGGAAGAAGCCAACAGGCTCATCCGTTCGTACGCGGACCGCGCATCCGCAGGCAACCTGCCCCCAGACGTGCGACGAAGGCAGCAGGAGCTACTACAAGGCAGGCTGGCCCGCATCCGGCGTGCGGAGGCCCGGCCTGCAGTCACCGACCCACTGTTTACAAGAGAAGAACTGAAGAGAGCAGAGAAGAGAAGCAGAGACACCGCGCCCGGCGAGGATGGTATTACCTACTCCATGTTACGCAACATTGGGTCGGCTGGTGAGAGCGCCCTTCTGGCCATCATCAACGCCTCCTGGGAGGCGGGTCGCCTTCCAGTCCGTTGGAAGGCGGCACTCGTCCACCCGGTACCGAAACCCAAGGACCCAGGCAAGACACGGCCCATCTCTCTCATCAGCTGTGCTGCCAAGACAGCTGAGAGAATGGTACTGACTCGCCTACAGTGGCAAATGGGCCCGCCCCATCACAACGGGTACGGGTTCACAGAGGGGAAGAGTGCTGCTGACAGCATGGCCTCCCTTCTGTCCACGATCAACAACCAGCCGGCTGTTGTGGTCTTCCTCGACCTAGAGAAGGCCTTCGAGCTGGCCTCGCTCACTGCCATAGCTGATGCCCTTGCGGCAAGAGGTGTGTCAGGGCGGCTCCTCCGTTGGGCACACGACTACCTTCGCGACCGCTCAGCAAAGATATACGGTTTCAAGGCCACGTATCCAGAGCTCAGGGCTTCGAGAATGGCACCCCGCAAGGTGGCGTCCTTAGCCCAACGCTCTTCAACGCCCTCATGGAAGTCCTTGATAGGCTTCCGCTAGGACGCAACGTTACCCTCCTCAGCTACGCCGACGATCTCGCGTTGGTCGCCGTAGGTAGAGACAACAGGCTCTCATGGGCACAGAAGGCCCTCGACTCAGTCACCGCTGCCTGTAGAGACCTAGGTCTCTTGGTTTCAGCCGGAAAGTCGAGGGCGATGTCGGTCCTCGGCCCGACGGCTGAGCTGAGCCTGAGGATACAGGGTGTACGCCTCGAATGGTGCACAGCGTACCAATACCTTGGAGTGTGGATCGACCACAGGCTCACCTCGAAGGAGGCTGAGTACCTGAAAGTTAGGATGAAGAGCCGGCTCACCGTGATGTGGAGAAGGAAGACCACGAAAGCGGGGGCGACGCACCGAGTCCTTAAACTGTACTACGTGCAGGCCGTCCGTTCCTTCGCGGACTACGCGGCGGTGGCGATGGTGTCCCTCTCAGACAGCGTCAGGACTTCCCTCGAGAGGAGCCAGAACGACACGCTGCGGCTTATCGTCGGAGAGCCCAGGTGGACTAAGCTAGAGGCTCTGCGAGCCGAGGCTGAACTCCCTCCCCTGATGCTCCGGATCGAGCAGTTGGCTGCCGCGTTGGTGGCCAAAACAGTCGTCAGACTGTCCGACACCCCAGTGAGACGGAGGTTGTTAACCTCTCTAGCACAAGACGACAGGCTTTTCACCAACAGGACGTGGGCACGAGGGTTAGCGAGAGCGACCCGAATCTCACTCCCGAACGTGGACCTGGCGAGAAGAGGACCAGACGAGAAGGCAGAGGGCTACGTCGACCCACCGCCATGGGCTACGGATGTGGCTCACTTCCACATGGAGCCCTTGCCTTTCAGTAAGCAGCAGTGCTCACGCGAGACCTTACTCGCCCACGCAGGAGGAACCCTTGCCAGCATATCTACGGATGGGGCAAGTGTTTACTACACGGACGGATCCGTCGACCGAGAGAGAGGCAGAACAGCGGCGGCCTTTGTGAGCAGCGATGAGACACACGGGTGGCGGACCAGCAATCACTGCTCTACCCTTCAGACAGAGCTGATGGCTCTTCTGACGGCGCTCCAGCACGCCCTCCGCACCGACAGCAAGGACATTACAGTCTACACTGACTCAATGACAGCACTCCAGATGCTTAGACGAGACAGGGTACGAGATAACGTCAGACTGGTGACTATGACGCTAGACACTCTTGCGCCCCTGCGACGCGACGAGCGACGTTCGCCTGGATACCCAGTCATGTGTGTGTCCCGGGCAACGAGGCGGCAGCCAAGCAGGCGTTGGACCAAGACCAGATCGCGATCGAGGTCCCAGTTAGCCTACAGCAGCTAAAACGAACAGGGAAGAGGACCACTGGACGACGCGCGCTTGCGCTAGTGAAGGACGCGGAGGCCACCTCAGCGTCCCTTCAATGGTATGCCAACGCCACTGGCTACGAGACCGTTCCCCTCCCCTCCTCCTTGGCGAGGATGGTTAGGGTAATAATCCATCGATTGCGACTCGGCTACCCGACCGTTCGTCCCCTACTAGCGGACTACGAGGGCGAGTTGTGCCAGCACTGCCTGGAGGATACGGACGAGCCTCTCGTTCACTACCTCCTGGACTGTGTGCAAACAGGCCCGTTAAGGACGATGGCAGCCGCGAGGGGTCACACCCTTTGCGGCGAGAGAAGGACGACTGCAGCACGGATGGTAAGGTACCTGACAGATGACTTCGGGACACTTACGAGGTTCCTCAGACAGACAGAGCCACCGCGGTAACTGACGAGACAGCACGACTTTTTTTTTTTTATTTTTATTATTTTTTTTTTCTATTAATTTATTTATTTTATTTTATTTATTTATTTATTTTTATTTCTTTATATTTTTCATTTTTATTTAATGAATTATCATTATTATTATTATTATTATTATTATTATTATTATTATTATTATATATATATTATTATATATATATATATATATATATATATATATATATATTATATATATATTTAATTATTTTATTTTTTTTATTTATTTATTCTATAATTAATATTAATTATTTATTTATTTATTTATTTAATTATTATTTATTTATTCTTTTATTTATTATTTATTTATCTAATTATTTTTTGTACTTTTTTTCTCCTATTTATTCATTTTATTTAGTTATTTTTTCTTTATTTTTTTTCCATTTATTTATTCTTTTTTTTTTATCTATTTATTTTATTCATTTTTTTTTCTCTCCATCACCTCCGACTATACTTGCGTGGTTCGAACGACCCACTTTAAATAAATGATCCCTTTGCTATACAAAGGTACTTTCCTCTGTCACTGCACTGTCTAACCTATCACTCTCACCATCCCCTCCCTCACCTGGCTGGACCCCAAAAAAAAGGCCCTCTTCCGACACCTTCCACTTTACTTGCGTGGTTCAAATGACCCACTTTAAACAAATGGTCCCTTTGATATACAAAGGTCTCTTCCCACTGTCAACTACCTTTCTCACCTGTTACCCTTATGGAATCCCCTCCGTTCCGCTCGCTTCTCTCCCCCTATCTAGGCTGGACCCCGCCAAAAAGGTCCCTCCGCTATACGAAGTACTTCTCCTCCCATCCACTCTATAAATAAACGTACAAACCACTATCGCCCTCTGACTTTCTTATTTTCAATTATTCACACCTTTCCTTCTTGGGGCCTGGTGTTTGGTTGGTCGCTCATGGCGTGTTGTGCACTGGCCGGTGGGGCCGCGCGGGGTGCGGCCCTGGCGTCTAGGGGCGTGACGTGTCCGTGGCGTTAAGAGATACGAGAGAGAGAGAGAGAGAGAGAGAGAGAGAGAGAGAGAGAGAGAGAGAGGCGCGGGCCAGCCTTTGGCACATAGCCCGCGATGGTGCAACCCCTCGAAACCACAGCAGCAGCAGATGATCTCCACTTCTGAAGATGGTCTAGGAAGACCGAAAGACGTCTTGAGAAAAAAAGAAGAAATGGATTATGGACAACACCTAGCTACACTGAACGACAACCAGCGCGGCATCGTTAGACAGTTGGAAAATAGATAATTTTTTTTTTTTTTTTTTTTTTTTTTACGTCGCGGCCTATAGCGCCGGTAGGCTTCTTTCCCGGTGGGGCCTGATGGTCGGCCCAAGGCTTCTTCCCGGTGGGTCCTGATGGTCGGCCCAGTCCGTTCTGGCGCAGGCGAGTGTTTATAGTGGCGCCATCTTGCACTGGCTCATGCTGCCCTCCCGGAGCTCATCTTTAATCCTAGAATCTAGAGTCCGGGTTGATAGGTGGTCTTCTGGACATCATGTGGGTAGTTTTAAGCCACTCGGCGGCGGCTGAAAAATCCCAGCTTGGTGGCATCGGGCGGGGATTGAACTCGCGTCCTCCTGAACGCAGTGCTGTTACTCTGTAGATTCAGCCACCGCCTCCACAGAATTCAAGGTAATCAATGCGCTCACCGCTGTTGACTTAAACAATATATATATATATATATATATATATATATATATATATATATATATATATATATATATATATATATATATATATATATATATATATATATATATATATATATATATATATATATATATATATATATATATATATATATATATATATATATATATATATATATATATATATATATATATATATATATATATATATATATATATATATATATATATATATATATGAGTGGCTTAAAACTACCCACATGCTGTCCTGAAGACCACCCATCAACCCGGACTCTAGAGGAAGCCGTCCAAGCAGATCAAGAATCAGGCCCCACCTGGAAGAATATATATATATATATATATATATATATATATATATATATATATATATATATATATATATATATATATATATATATATATATATATATATATATATATATATATATATATATATATATATATATATATATATATATATATATATATATATATATATATATATATATATATATATATATATATATATATATATATATATATATATATATATATATATATATATATATATATATATATATATATATATACATATATATATATATATATATATATATATATATATATATATATATATATATATATATATATATATATATATATATATATATATATATATATATATATATATATATATATATATATATATATATATATATATATATATATATATATATATATATATATATATATATATATATATATATATATATATATATATATATATATATATATATATATATATATATATATATATATATATATATATATATATATATATATATATATATATATATATATATATATATATATATATATATATATATATATATATATATATATATATATATATATATATATATATATATATATATATATATATATATATATACATATATATATATATATATATATATAAATATATATATATATATATATATATATATATATATATATATATATATATATATATATTAGGGTTGTCCTTATATTTCTCTTATTGAAAAATTTGCCGGGCACCCCTCAAAAACGTTCCTTTAGATGTAGAAACAGCGTGGCTAAAATGTTATCCAAATTGAATGTTGTTTACTGGTGGTGCCGGGTGTCCAAAGTTTGTCCGCTTTGGGGGTTCACTATTAATTAATGATAATAATTGTGTCTCCATTTGTGAATAAGTGGAGGACGGAGTTTCGTTAACCAAGTATTTTTTTTCTTACACAGATGGCAGCAAATCGTTTATGTGAGATTTACTTGTTAGGGAAGCCTTCCCCAGCCATTACCGGGAACAAGCTCCCTTCCAAGAGACAGGGGCGATATGTTGAAAGATTTAAAGAATCGCTAAGAGCACTTAAAGGCTTAGAATCGTTAAGTCCTCTACTTAAAATGGCGCCGAGTGGCTAAGCGCTGGAGCACTTAGCGGACAAAAAATTTAAGACGGGTTAAGAAGGCGTAAGTATTGCAACATGGCGGATTACAGCGAGAGGAAAGACATCACCTCCGAAAATATCGGCCTCGTCAAGACGATTTGGATTCGTGTAATGATTTTAAACTCATCCTGCAATATCTGTGGACTGTGCTGACCGTGCGGAGATGAGTGGTTCGGCGAGGCGGACCATGGAAACACCTACATGGCCATCACGACTGAAGCCTACAGGTAGAGGCTGGTGCAACCTTCTCAGACTATATAGACTGAGTGATAAGACACTGGATACCCTTCAAGCAATGGCTGGTGACCGCCTGCCACCAACCACAGGCTGTTACTCAAGGAGCACTATGAGTAACCTTGTCGGAAGCCCCGCGGGCAGCAGTGAGTGGGTGGCGGTATGCAGTCACCAGCCATCGCCTGGAGGGTATCCAGTGTCTGTTATCACTCACCGTAGGTAGTCTGTGAAGATCCAGTCATCACTGGTGCACATGTATCTTACCTGTGATCAACACCGCCAGCGACAGACTCCTGCCCAATGGACGAACACAGGTAAGGCATTATTTTACCTCACCAGACTTATCCTTTAGAATATTCAACTCTTTTAACCTAACACACCTGTTAATCTTCGACTTCAGTGCCTCCCCTAGGCACCCTCAGTGCACCTTCAGGCACCTTCTGTGCCCCTTCAAGCCCCTTCAGTGCCTTCTGCAGGCACCTTCAGCGCCTTCTTCAGGCACTTTCAGTGTCCCCTTCACGCACCTTCTGTGCGCTCACCCTCCCCCCCCCCTCCCCCTTGCCTTTCTGCTGGTACGGCGAGTGAGCTTAACTTAAGCACGTCTCGCTTGTGTTGTGTCTGTCTTAATGACCTTGTATGTTTTTATCAAATAACTAACCTTGACGGATATTGACTTTTCTGTATCCGTGAACCAATTAGCATCATAACACTTACTAAACACTAACAATTAGTGACCCTGCAGTGTTGCTATGGTTCAAGATGGCTTGAAACTGGTGCCGTTTTAAGGCCACTTTCTCCCAGAGTGGTGGACCTAGGTCAGAACATCTGATATATTCGTCTACCCTCTCCTCGGGGCAAAAAGTCTCACCTCCAACACGGGGTTCGTGAAATTAAGCCCCAGGCCAGGAGAAGCATTACGCCCTTAGGCGTAGTTGCCACCTTCAGGGTTTGTCCCCCGCCCTCCCCGGCACCTTCAGTGCCTCCCCTAGGCACCCTCAGTGCACCTTCAGGCACCTGCTGTGCCCCTACAGGCACCTTCAGTGCCTTCTTCATGCACCTCTAGCGCCTTATTCAGGCACCTTCAGTGCCCCCTTCAGGCACCTTATGTGCGCTCACCCCCACCCCCTCCTCCTCCTAGTCTTTCTGCTGGTACGGCAAATGAGCTCAAGCACACGGGGAGACACTTCACGCCAGACTCAGTAAACACGCAAACATAATGTGACACTCCCTACTGGATTACTCACCCCCCTTTTGGGATTACTCTACTCTCCTGTGGATTCCTTACGTACAGTGCAGTGAGTTCCCATCAACAGTTCAGTGCAGTGAGTTCCCATCAACAGTTCAGTGCAGTGGGTATCTATCAACAGTTTATTGTATTGAGTTCCCATCAACAGTGTCACAATAATACCTACCAAGCGTGCAGTGTTGTGCTCCAGTGCCTTAAGAAAGACACTGTGGTTCGCTCCCTGAACCACTAAGGCCCCTAGCACGCACCAGCGCCGATAGTAAGCAGTTTGACGCTCACGGGCTGCCACATGCTAGCGTCCCTCACTCCTCACGACCTGGTGTTGGCCCCTGGCACGCTCTAGCGCCGTCAACAAAGCAGTACGTTTGACGCTCTCACGGACTGCCGTGGCCCCTGGCCCGTTTACGCCAGCACCTTTTGCCCATCTGCTCCACGCCGTTCGACTTCACCATGACTGACGACGCCAACTTTTCCGCTGCGACGGCGATGTCCTTCAAGGCCCCGCCCTTCTGCTCACAGGACCCGTCTATGTGGTTCGCGATTTTGGAGTGCGGATTCAAGACTTCCAGAATCACTAACAGCCTTATGCCGAGGCCACACAGGGAGCGAGAGAGCGAGCGAGAGCGAGAGCGAGAAACTTTAAAACATAATAACCAATGGAGGTAGCCACACTGGCAGCGAGCAGGTAATGGCGAGAAAGCGAGGTGATAAGCGAGAAAGAGAGGAGAATTGACGATTTCTCGCGCGAGATCGTGAGATCGCGAGATCGCTTGCTTCCATATTATTTGCCGTAACTCAACTCATACATTTGATAGGACATCAGAAAATAAAGAATGGTGAAACACATCTCAGGGGCCGGTACGTCGAACTATCTAGATTAGTAAAGAAAAACACCAGGATAGCAAAAAGGAACTTTGAGATCAAAGTAGCAAATGAGGTGAAAAGTAATCCTAAGGGCTTCTTTCAGATGTATAGAACAAAAACACGGGAGAAAATTGGACCGCTGAAAACAAACACAGGGGAGCTAGTAGAAAATTACGAAAATATGAGCACATTGTTGAACGACTACTTCCTTTCAGTATTCACACAGGAGGATCGAACGACTATACCGGAAAGTGTTCAGGTGTACGAGGGCGGGGATGGCGATAAATTGAGGGATATACTTATTACCAGGCAAGTAGTTCAGGATGAGATAGATAAGCTTAAGAAGAACAAGTCGCCAGGTCCTGACGGGATATTTCCGAGGGTATTAAAGGAATTAGGTGATGTACTCAGTGACCCACTAGCCGACATCTTTAAGATGTCGGTAAATACTGGCTATGTGCCGAGCCTATGGAAAGTAGCTAATGTGACGCCGATTTTTAAAAAAGGGGACAGGTCGGTTGCTTCAAACTATCGCCCAATTAGCTTAACATCGGTTATAGGCAAGATGCTGGAGTCCATAATAGCCAGGAACATTCGGGAGCATTTAGAGAAACATAGCTTAATTCACGACTCGCAGCATGGGTTCACAAAAGGTAGGTCATGCCTCACCAATCTCTTGTCCTTCTACAATAAAGTATTTGAGGCGGTTGACAGAGATGAAAATTATGATGTAATCTATCTTGATTTTAGTAAAACGTTTGACAAAGTTCCTCACCAACGACTGTTGCTTAAATTACAGGCTCACGGAGTAGAGGGTAAAGTTTTGAACTGGGTCAAGGCGTGGCTTAGCAATAGGAAGCAAAGAGTGCAAATCAATGGTAAAAGATCTGACTGGGGATGTGTTACGAGTGGGGCCCCACAAGGTTCGGTATTAGGTCCACTTTTGTTTATTATTTATATCAATGACTTAGATACAGGAATTAGTAGTGATGTTAGTAAATTTGCAGATGATACCAAGATCGGTAGCGTAATTGAGTCGGATCAGGACGCTAGTATTCTCCAAGGTGAACTCAACAGATTGTATGACTGGGCGGATAAATGGCAGATGGAGTTCATGTAGGGAAGTGCAGTATTCTGAGTGTAGGTAGGAACAACACCTCACATAAATATTGCTTAAATGACACTCTCATTAGCATGTCTGGGTGCGAGAGGGATTTAGGGGTCTTAGTGAGTTCTGATCTCCGTCCAAGGGCACAATGCATTCAAGCTAGAAATCGAGCTAATAGGGTACTGGGATTTATTTCAAGGAGCGTAAGCAACAGAAGCCCCGAAGTCTTCCTCAAACTATATTTAGCATTAGTTAGACCTCATCTTGACTATGCGGTTCAGTTCTGATCACCTTACTATAGAATGGATATCAAAATGTTAGAATCGGTGCAGAGGAGGATGACTAAGATGATTCAGGGGTTGAGAAACTTGCCTTACGAGGAAAGACTCAAACAGTTAAACTTTCATTCTCTAGAAAGGCGAAGGGTGCGTGGAGACATGATCGAGGTTTATAAATGGATGAAGAGCTTTAATAAGGGAGACATTCATAAGGTTTTGTTGGTAAGAGAACCGGGTAGGACACGAAGTAATGGATTTAAACTGGATAAATTCAGATTCAACAGGGACATAGGCAAAAATTGGTTTACTAACAGGGTGGTGGATGAGTGGAATGGGCTTAGCAGTCATGTGGTGAGTGCCAATACAATTGTCACATTCAAAAATAGACTAGATAAATTCATGGACAGCGATATTAGGTGGGGTTAGATACACGGGAGCTTAGGGTCAAAGGAGCTGCCTAGTACAGGCCTACCGGCCTCTTGCAGACTCCTGGGTTCTTATGTTCTTATTTTGGTTAACACCGTCAATAAAACAGGAACTAAATAAATAGTGACGAGTTGAAGTTAAAGAATCTATCCGTAATGTTTATAACACATTTTACATATAGCTATCATTTGCAGAGGCTGTGAAATAAAGACTAAAATAAACAATTCCATCTTATAGAGAAAAGCCTCCTGAACACGATGGTGTATACATATTTTTCATAAAACGCCAAATAATTAAAGCACGGAAATGTTTATAAGAAATTTTCACCTCATCCCTCGTGTGCACCGACGGGGTGGGTGCTAGCAAGGTGATAGGAGTGTGTAGTTTTGCTAGGCTATACTGCTCCGCCGGGTCGCGTTGCCATGACAACCCCCGCCTCGCCTCGCTTTTTGTGTGGCCACAGAAACTTGCCTTGCCGCTTTCGCTCTCGCTAGCTTTCTCACTTTCTGTGTGGCCGCGGCCTTACTCTATTCACTCACGCTGTTAGCCTCCTGCCCGCCGACGTCTTCCCACAAGTCTCCGACGTCATCGCCTCAGCCTCCAACTCTGACCATGCCTATGAAGACCTGAAAACCGCCGTACTCGCACGCCTTCAGTCTTCTATCGCCACCCGCCTCCGAGAACTTCTCTCCAAGGAAGAGTTGGATAATGAGAAACCGACAGACCTCCTACGCCGCATGAAGCAGCTTCTCGACGACAAGTACCAATCTTTCGACCCCGACTTGTACAAACAGCTGTTTTACCAACGTTTGCCCCCTGCTGTCCAGCGCAGCCTCTTCAGCGTTTAGGACGACCTGAAGCCTGACGCCATCACCAAGTTAGCAGATGAATTCATGGCGACTCTACCTGGACCTCTAGCTTCTTCAGTGTCTTCCGGCGCTTCCCAGGACACCACTCAACTTGATGAACAAGTCTCCCTGCTCACGAGGAAGGTCACCTCTATTGAGAAGCAGCTAGACCGCTACCGCTCTCACTCCCCCACTCCTCACCGACGCCAGTGCCGCTCCCGTTGGAGGAGCCCAGGACTCTGTTGGTACCACCACAAGTTCGGCGAGAAGGCCTCGAGGTGTATCACCTCTTGCAATTACAAGGCGTCAAACTCCAAGGGCGAGCATTAGCTCAGCATAGTGCTCGTCACCAACCCTCAGCGCTGCTCCACCTTCGCGACCGCCGTTCCAACACCAAGTTTCTGATTGACAATGGCGCTGACGTTATTATTATCCCAGCAACCGCTAGTCAGCGAACTCTACTTCCACTCTTGCACCTGTAAGACGTAAAAAAAAAAAATCTACCAGGCCTTTCGTCAGCTTCACGACCTCTCTCACTCTGGCATCCGAGCCTTGCAGCGCCTGATGACGTCCCGCTTCATCTGGGAGGGAATTAACAAAGACGTCAGACTGTGGACCAAAACCTGCACTGACTGCCAAGCCTCCAAGGTGACGCGACATACTCGCTCTCCACCCGGCACCTTCACGCCCGTCACGGAGAGGCTCGACCACGTCTACATAGACCTTGTCGGTCCCCTGCCACCCTCCGGAGGCCACCGCTACATCCTCACCTGCATGGATCGTTTCACACGCTGGCCTTAGGCCGCCCCCATCGCTGACATCACTACGGACACCGTCGCCCTCGCCTTCATCGCTACTTGGGTCTCCAGGTTCGGCGTCCCTCTCAGCCTCACCTCAGACCGCGGCGGCCAGTTCGAGGCTAACGTGTGGAACAAAGTTATGACCCTCCTTGGCATCCGCCGCTACAGAACATCAAGCTATCACCCGCAGGCTAACGGCAAGGTCGAGCGCTTTCCATCGGCAGCTGAAGTCCTCCCTCATGGCCTCCACCCAACTCGACAACTGGTCCCTGGCTCTTCTCTTGGTCCTCCTCGGCACCAGGTCCTCCCTGAAGGAAGACCTGCACCACTCCTTGGCTGAACTAGTTTACGGCACCAATCTCCGGCTCCCAGGCGAACTTCTAGTGCCCACACCTGACACCGCCCCCTGCGGCGTCCAGGACTTCGCCGCCCGCCTTAAAGGTGCCATGAGGAGCCTTCAGCCGGTGCAGCCTCGCTCCTCCCCGAGGAAGACCTTCGTCAGCCAGGACCTCGACACTTGCACCCACGTCTTCGTGCGCGTGGATGGCGTCCGGCGACCCCTGCAGCAGCCCTACCAAGGACCCTACCGCGTTCTGAGATGGACCAGAAAGACTGTCACGATCGACAAACATGGTTCCCAGGACGCGGTCTCCATAGACAGAGTCAAGCCGGCATACCTGTTGGCCCCAGACCAGGCGCCCCAACTCTCCTTCGCCAAGACAACACCGTCCGTTCCACAAAATTCCCGCACCAGAAAGATATCGTTCCTTCTTTCAAGTCACTAGGGGCATAGCTGGGCGTTATCGCGATAAGTTATCGCGATACTTTATCGCTGATAACAAAACTGGGTTATCGGCCATCCGCTACTTATTTAAATATATATCGGCATCTTCGTTACTTTTGTAACCAAACTATCGATAATCGCTACTTTTTTCCGCCACTCAGACAAAAAAAAAAAGTTGTCTCTTCCCTACAGGGCATGCGTGGTCCGGGCGCCCGGCGTTGCATGAAAAAACTTCGGGGTATGAAATATCTTCGGTGAAGAGATTTCATACTTAGATCATCAACATTAAAGCACTAGGTAATTTTTTTGTGTTAGACTCAAAAATCAACATATCAAAGAGAAAAATCATTTAACTTTGCCCAAAAAATGATTATTCACTGCCTCAAATTTGATATTCCATATTCGTTTGTGAGCATGCCATGGTATTGAAGGCACCCGGTGTTGTGTTATTTGGTATCCCATCGTCAAAAGCTGGCGCTTTTGTTTACAGACACTGGTCTCTCGTGAGCTGCGCATGTTCAGACCAGTAAGCGTAGCCCTGTACAGTCTCACAAAGCTTTTTAACACATTAAGAGTTGCTGGAAGACTGAATCAGGCAAACAGTACCACCATCCTTGCTGTTTCTAGAACGACACTCTGTACATATAAATACAACTCGTATAGTTCGTTCTAGAAACATCGGGGATGGTGGTAGTGGTACTGTATGTCTGATTCAGCCTTCCAGCAACTCTTAATTACGGTTAAAAAGCTTTGTGAGACTGTACAGGTCTACGCTTGCTGGTCTGAGCATGCGCAGTTCACGAGAGACCAGTGTTTGTAAGCAAAAGCGCCAGCTTTAGACGGTGGGGACGCCAAATAACACAACACCGGTTCAGGCGTTTCTAGTATTACCATCCATAGGTACGTGTCAACGTGTGGTTTTCAGGTTTTGTAAGTTTTCTAAAATACAAATAATGAAAATTTGAATTCATCTATGTTTTTTTTTTATTTGAAATATCAATATAGTATCGTTTTCGTCTATCGGACTTATCGCTAGCTAGTATCGGAATTGTGGATTTATATCGGGTATCGGTTATCGCCTATATTTGCGTTTCCAGGTAAAGAATATCGGTTATCACCGATAAGGTTTTCCATTATCAGTTATCGGTTATCGGGAATAAGGTTTTCTGTTATCGTGCCCAGCTATGACTAGTGGGGAGTATCTGTAGCAGCTAGTCATTCCCACAAATGGACACTCGTTCTCCTCCGGTGACAAAGAAAATGTTGCTACATCACACTCAATTTGTCATTAATTAATGTTTTCATTGTTGTTGTCCCGTTGCTTCGTGTCGTGTCGCGTCTTCATTGTTAACTTTTCTTGTTACTTGTTTATCTTCAACTGTCTGTCCACGTCCTCCTATTGTTAACTTATACATATTGTTCCAAACATACACCAACACTTTAATGCCACTTACACTACACAACATTCACGTACATGCACATAGACTTAAAAACGTCTCGTTTGTGTTGTGTCTGTCTTAATGACCTTGTATGTTTTTTTTATCAAATAACTAACGCTGACGGATATTGACTTTTCTGTATCCGTGAACCAATTAGCATCAGAACACTCACTAAACACCAACCTATATATCTCACGGTATACACTCCTCATTCTAGTTTTATCTTGTCATGATGATTTTGAATCAACTCTCTAACAGTTGGATCACATTTCAAAATATAGTGCAGTATATCATCATCAGAAGGTTTGTTAAAAAAATTCGCAATTTTACTCTCAACTCCAGGAATCGAGTGTAGGAACTCATTCCTGTTTAACAGAGTATCAGTTATCTTATCCTCGGTCTCCTCCGTATGCACTTCGCAGATCATTATATTTGGCCTTAATATTCCCACACTTTTTGTGCTAACTTGCTCTACATTTTCCAGTTTCTGAGCTGCTTCATTCCTTATATTCTCATCATCAAAGTTCATAATAATGTTACCTCCATTCATAAATCTTGAATCAATAATCTGAATGCATTGTAATGCCTGGAAAACTTCCTTTTTCATCTCAGTAGCCTTTTTATCTTGATCAGGGCCCTTGACGACAAGGAGATGCTTCTTTCTCCTGCGTTTGGCTGCGTCAGCCCAACTTGCGCCAGCCGATTCCGCTTGCTAAGCGCAAATCACACCAGCTACCTCACTCAATTCCTCCTTCACACTTGATACCCGAGATTCAACCTCATCTTTAACCACATATATTTCTTTTAATAATTCTTGCTTGAATTCATCCAATTTTCAACAATATTGGTAGCGAGAGACGCTTTATGAAGACATGGAGTGCAAATACAATTTATTTTAGGTATTTTATCCTGCTCTACTCCAGTCAAATTAGCACATTTCACACGGCACCACTTTGGACACAAACATCCTGCACTCTACTTCTCGCCTGCAAAATCTTTACAGACGCAGCACAAGTCTCTCAGGCTCCTGATTATTCCCGTCATTGTCGACTCAGCAGTTCCGAGGAGCTCACGCCACACACATCCACTCTCTCAGCGGTATTCTCAAACGCTTCCTCCCCTCACATCAACTATTCCCAAAGGCCAAAAGGGAGATCAATCGGGTTCTTATGAGTGGTATTCTAGGTTCATGGTGCAGAAGAAGGGTCAGACTACCAGAAGGGTCATAAAACTACGCCTGGAAATGCCCCAAACTCCTACGAAAGCCTTGTCAAATATGTGTACTTGGGCGCCAAAATGTTTGAAAATACGACCCTCTACCCCTCTCACTCACTCACTTAGGAATTTACGTAGCTATGCGCGCGAGTTATGAACTCCAAGAATGCCCGACTCACGTGTTCCTATTATCACATAAAAGTAACGTATAGTAATCGTAGGAAAAGGGGGAAAAAAAACGATGTAGCACTGGGGTTTGCGTGAAAAGGTGTCAAAATTAGTAACCGTGGATCACTATCTAACTAGGTAAATACTAAATCGGAACAAAAATCAGTAGTACTGTGCAGGTAATGATAATTCTCCTGATTTTGTAGTCCTCCAGCACAGGCAGCAAGCCCCCAAAAGCACAGAACACCAAAAAGCACACCACAGAAGTAGAGTTGGCACCACACAGCAGGGGAGCAGAGAAGTCAGGTCTTAACCCGAGGCAGGTGTAGAGATGACTGACAGGTCTAGAGATAACTGAGCAGACCTAGAGATGACTGGCAGGTCTAGAGATGACTGACAGATCCGAGATGGCTGACAGGTCTAGAGATGAGTGGCGGTCTAGAGATGACTGGGCAGGTCTAGAGCGCATTATTCCAAGCTTTATACTGGTTCAAGGGGAAGAAACCAGCCAATCAACATCACAAGTTACCACAGCCAATCATGTTCCGAGAAGTGAACTGGCGAAATGAGGCAAATGTTTATATGTATAAGGAAAGACGAAGTGAAAATATTCGATATATACTAACTCAATTTTATTTTAACACATCATTCTGACCGTGTAAATTAAGAAATGTCGTTTTTGTTACCATGAAATATATACCGACTAGTTACTTTTGTCTTCCCCACTCAAATTTTATTTTCTCATTTTCTCTGATAGCATAAATATTGCATGGGAGACCATACCATAATTGTGGAATGCCTCTTCCGCCAGTCAATCACTGCACAAATAATTATCACAAATGTCATTGAATATGTTTGCTGGAACCAACCATCATCAGCTTTAACAATTATTTTGTCGTAGTAGTCGTGGTGCAGGACGAAGCAAATCATATATTGATAGAAAAGATGCAGTGGACAAGTTGACGATCGATTTGATTTCAAAACATGTAAATTACGTTTTGGATTAATACGCCATTTCTACAGTGAACAGCAACATGCAATTGGTGATTGACTGATTGACTGATTGACTGGAGGAAGAGGCAATCCCATAACTATGGTATGGTTTCACATGCAATATTCATGTTACCATCCCTACTCACAGAAAATGAAATTTGAGTGGGGAAGAGAAGTAACGAATCGTTATATATTTCATGGCAACAAAAACGACATTTCTTGATTTACTCGGTCAGAATCAATCAATCAATCAATCAATGGGGGGGGGATACGTCGGGGGGCGCGTCGCCTCGCCCACCCTACGACCTTATTCTTCGATATCACTCAGCTGCCCACATTTTCTACTTTAAACACACTTGATCTTTCCTTAACCACGATTTTTGACTGAAAACTTCATATCTCCTCTCTTCCTTTAATCAGCTTCTTTTAGGGTAGGTGTTCTGCATCATCTGCAGTTCTTTTATCCGTCAGAAATGTTGTCTATATACGAGGACCTTGTCCGTCCTCGTATGAGGTATACATCTGAAATGGGAGGGGGAGGGGCTCCACACACAGCCTCTTTGGACAGAGTGAACTCAAAGTCTTTTGGTCTCTACAACTTCCCTCTCTATCTATCTTCTATCGTTATTTTCATGATGACTGCTCTTCTGAACTTGCTTACTACATGCCTCCACCCATTCCGCGGCCCCGATACACGCGACGTTTTATTGTCCTCATCCTTACGGTATCCAAATCCCTTATGAGTTAACCAGCATCTTAATTATTTCAGCCTTTTCGCTGTTAAACTTTGAAACAGCCTTCCTAAGTCTTCATATCTTCTTGCCTATGATTTCAACTCCTTCTAAAGGGGAGTATTGAGACACTTCTCCATCCTATAATGACCGTCTCTTTTTGGCTCCTCTTTCTATTTCCTTAACAAGATTAGTGTCTAGCGGACTTTTTTTCCTGAGCTGCTTCTCTGCTGTAAAAAGAGTGTCCTGTTATTTGCCGCCGTTTAGCTTAAACAAACCGGTTAAACTAAAAAGCATCTATGATGGTCGTTTTTGTAGTGCTTCATCCTTGCATTGAAAAATGTCATGTTCTCCTTTAATGTGGCTTTGGTGTTGTTGTATTGTACTGCGATATTGATCAAAGTTGTTGGATCTAGTTTTGGAATTCATTTATCCTCTTCCTCATTAGCTTCATCTTGTCCTCTTTGCTCTGTATCTCAAAGCGTTGTCTGCTGTGTTTGACTGCCCCAATCACTATGAATGTGTGAGTGAGAGCTTGTGAGCTGGAAGGAAAATCGTATGGTACAAACACCGACGCTGCATGCTTTTAGGGGAGAACATAGATATTTTTCTAAGAAAACAGCGGCAATATCAAATGTCGAAGGCTACATAAATCCTACGAACAGGATGCTTACTCAAGACCATTAACTGAACATGTGTCTCAACTGCTACAATATGTCGAAACCCAGTTTCCTCGACAAGGGCACGTTTCCCTAGTGATACTAGGGGTAAATCTTTAACAACAACAACTCCAAAAGCTAATTGAATGCAAAATACATGCATACGACGTAGAAAAACTAATCAAGAGAGGTAAAGCAACCATTGACCCAACATGAATGAAACCCACACTAGCAGACGAAATTTATATATTTTACCAGACAGTTTCGGTGGACCATCATTAACCATCTTCAGTGGTTTGAAGGTTGAGCAGAAGTAGGGAAAGTAAATACAGTTAAAGTACTTATACACACAGAAATAAGTAACCCTAAAAGGGTGGGGCAGGGAGAGGTGAATACACCCTAGTGGGATAGTCAGGTCACTTTCTCTCCCCCTACGCTTCGATTCTTTGTGAGGTTTATGACTCATTTGAATGGGTGTGGAGAGTCCTCTCCCCAGTGACCTCATTACCAAATCTAAATCATAGGTACTCTCATTTATATTAAGTGTTGTGTTTTTTTAGAAACATTGCTTCAATAAGTCAACGTTTCTTTTTATTCATTGAATTTATTAGTTTGTTGCTATTATCGCAGGGAATCCTCCAAACGTATTTTTTCCGATGTTTAAAAATGACTATTATTATTATCACATCAAGATCACATCAGTGTGATTATCCCATTCTACCTTTTTTTTTAATTTGGCCTAAAGCGCCAGTAGGCTTTCGTGATGGTGCCTGCTGGTCGGCCAGAGCCTGGAATGGCGCAGGCGAATGTTCCATAATGGCCCCCATCGTGCCTGGCTCCTATTGCCCCCTGGCTCATCTTCGTTCCTCATTGGAGAGTTTATCTGAAGCTCGGGTTGATAGGTGGTCTTCAGTGTTGCATTCACCCATCGACGAAATCTCACTTTTACTTGACGAAGTCATAGGTGCTGTGGAAAGTTGAGGGGTGGAAAGGCACCTGCTGGCATCTGTAACATCCGTGCTAAGCTGCTCAAGGCTGGAGGTGAGGACATGATCCGAGGGTTGTATGCGGTTTTGGCTGCCGTATGGCAATCTGGTACCATTCCTCCTGAATGGAAGAGGAGGCTGGTCGTTCCTATCTGGAAAAGAAAGGGGGACCGCCAGGACTGCAAGAGCTATAGTGGTATTTTTTTTTAGGTGCTGCCTATAGCTCATGTAGACTCTTTTGAGGGGTCTCTTGGAAAACACGAATTTCATTAATAGTGGCTGCCTTGATGTGTATGACTTGCCCATGCTGCCCCTCTCGGTGTTCCACTTGAACAAAGTCACTGAAGTTAGGGTTGATTTAAGGTCTGGTCAGCGTGTGAATAATCTTCCTCCACTTGGCGATCTTTGAAAATTGTCTGCGTGCATCGGTGTGACTCGAACCTATATCATCGGGCTCACCACATCTGACCACTCGACCACTGCTGCTCAGTGTGCCAGGCAAAGTGCTTGTTAATCTATATCTGATGTGAATTCCCAACCACCTTCTGAAGCTGCAAAGATCTGAACAGTTTGGGTTCACGCCTGGTAAATCGACAACTGACCGTATCGCACCGCTTCGCGTACTATTAGAGCGCTGACGTGAGTTTCGACAGGGGATGCTTGCAGCCTTGTTGATCTCAAAAAGGAGTTTAATCCAGTGCATTGCAAGGCACTCTGGGATATCCTGCCACTCTGCAGGATACCTGTAAGGAGTATTGGTTTGCTGACTATCCTGAATGCGGGGACTAAGAATGCTGTGAGGTGTGTGTGCGGAGCTTATCCAGCTTATTTACCGTAAACGCAAGAGTGAGGCAGGGCTCTGTCCTTGTCCCATCGCTTTTCAACACTTGTACGGAATGGGTAATAAGTCAGAGTCATTGTGAAGCATCTGTTGGCAATATCAGCGTCTCTGACCTTGTTTTTGCCGATGACGCATTAATCCTTGCGGAGTCGCTGGAAGGTCTGGTGATGGCTCTCGATGTACTGCATATGGAGGTCAAACCCTTAAGGCTTTAGGTCTCCTAAGCTTGGACCAAAGTACAAGTGTTTGTAGACTTGCTAGCTGAAACAGTACAGACTATTCATGCGCGTGGTGAGGACACTGAGATCTTTGAAAATTTTATTGACCTTGGTAATGAAGTGCAGAACAATGACAGGTTTCGCCAGGACACCTTACGGTGAATTGGCTTGGCTCACGGTGTAATGGACTCGTTCAGCACGAGTATAGGGCGCTATCGATATATGTGTGAAACGACAAAGATCCAAATCTTTGTCTCTCGCGCTCCCTGCCCTCAGACCCGTTCACACTGTGCCGACTCTGGGCCACGACTACCCACGACTCTAGGGTACACGAGGTTATGGATATAGATGTGAAAGGGTCGGGCATGTCTTGAAAGAGGTCTAGAAATGGTCGCCGAATGCTGAGCGGACTGTCGGGAGGGGAGTGTGGGGTCGTGAGGGTTAACGTGAAAAAGTATTCCATGCTAAACTTTCACGAGAAGAGTCTGCAAGGGTCTGGACTAACCGCCTTTCCGGTTGAGGTTTGAGGGAGGTCGGGGACAGTCGTCAAGACTGTCGTAAACTGTCTTGGCTTGTCTTGAGACAGTCGCGACGACTGTCAGGGTCATTTTTTCACTTTTGTACCATTTCCTGTCGGCACAGTTGTCGGTGCCGGCTACTTAAGAATAATGAGGGACTGTCGTGACGATTGTCTTCGCCTAATGAAGGACGCTCGTGACGACTGTCGGCTCAGAAATATTGGCTAACACTGCCGCTATCAGGAAACTTATATTTTCATTTTGCAATCACAAGCACACCAGCAACTTCTGGGCATGGTTACTTTTCACTGGCACACATATGGGAGCCAGCACAGCACGCACGCACTCCTGTTGGCCTCAGGGTTGCCACCCTGAGGCCAGAAAAATGTGGAATGCAAAATCTCACTCTCCAATACGGAATGGATCCATATTCAAAGGAATGGGTGGCAACCCTAAAATTTCTCGAGCAGGCCATAAGTGACAACCGCTGCACGCTGCTGGTGGAGGCAAGAGGAAGGGGGGAGAAACGTTATGTCGCGTATTTGACACGTATTTTAGGACGAACCTGGACAAATTTTACGGACTGGTTTTGTGATTAACCGAAAAATGGGCTCACTACAATTTTAAGACACTGAATTTTATCTGCTTGACCATTCAGACAACAAAATACGGAACAAACGGCATTCCGTATTGGTTCAAAACGGAACGCTACCTTTCACTCTCGAATACAGAACACTTCCGTATTTTAAGGAACGGGTGGCAACCCTAGAAGTAGACACAACGGAGTCTCGGCCCATTATAGCTTATATACCAAAGGACCCATGAAGACTCCTACGGCCAAAATATCCTTTAAAATTTTTTGGTAGAATTCGGCGACAGTCGGTAAGGCTGCCGCCAAGACAGTCGCGAAGACCGTCGGCCACTGGCAACTGTCGGCTAGCTGGTCGGCCAAGCAGTTGACAGACAATCTGCAAGACTTGCCGTCAAGACCGTCTGCGACTGTCGGTCAATCGGTCGGCAGATTCGTGGTTGTCGTAGACATGGCACCATTTCAAATAATGACCGTTGAGACTCGTCTTGAGACTAGTTGCCAGCATGTCGCAGACATGTTGGTAACTAGTTGGCCGAATGTCCCTGACAGTTGGTAATCATACTAGACGACACCGAGACGCCAAAAAAACCTCCCCCCCATTCTTGGAGCGTGGGAGCCGACTTGTCAAATCCAAAAGTTGCTGGGTTGTTGTGGCCCAGAGTCGGCACAGTGTGAACGGGGCTTAACTCTGGCTGTGATACATGGTCACTATATAGTGACTTGGAAAGGAGGATTGATGCCTTTTGGTAATATGTGTCTACGCAGAATCACGGGATATCGCTGGAATGACTTTCTGTCAGACCGGCAACTACTCATTGAGACTAATTCGACATATATTACCCACATAGTTCGTGGGTTGAGCAAGTCGATAGATTATGCAAGGACGTACTTATGATGAATAACGGGCCTGCACTGAAACTCGCCCGGAGGGACCCCCGAGCTTGGCGTCGTTCTGTGGGCGATGCGACGCACCCCACGACATATGCCATTGATTTCCGTTCAGATCAATCTATCTCTGGTATGGTACTCAGTCACTGTCCTTCCCATAAACCTGTCAACAGTGGTATTCCGCACGATTCTTTTCAAGTTCTCCTTTTTCTTTTGTTCATTAATAATTTCCTTTCCAAAACTACCTGTAATATACACTCCAGCGTTAATGACTAATCTACAGTATTCACTTTCTTTATTAAACAGAACACCATCCTAACAGGAAGAACGACTCGGGACTGGACGCTATAGACCGCTTAAACTAAAACCTTCGAAATGGAGCACAGATATAACTATTGAAAATGCAATAAACAGAAAAATACGACAATATTATTAGGACCTTATATGCCTAAAACGGTCAAAAGAAAAAAAGAAAAAATCAAACATTACCCAAAACTTCTTTTTTTTTCTATAATATCATTTGCTGTGTAAAAATGACAGCTCATAGTTGTAATTTTTAGCGCTACCCGTAAGCAAGGATTATATACTATAAGAATAGCTCACTAAGCTTTTGTTTTACCCACAATGCACCGCGGATGACGTCACACATGTAAACAAATGGTGCTCGGAGGCAAACTGGTTCACTTCACAATGTTCTCACCGTAGCGTGCTCAATGAAAATGGTGATTTGTGGTGTATATGGGTGTTACAGTGGCTCAACTGCGGAAAGTCGTCAAGGTGTTAAGTTCATTAGGTTTCCTAGAGACAAACACATCTTGAAGAAGTGGATTTTGGCCTGCAAAGATAAAATGAAGGTGAAGTTTGTGCGGGTGAGGTCCAAACATTTTTCAAGAAAGTGATAACATTAAAGAAAAGCCAATAAAGCTCTACAGTGAAAGTTTGGTAAAGGTAAATTAATTTAGTTAATAATTTGCGTAAATATTATATAATATATTTGTATGTATAAAAAAAAAAAAACCTTTCATTATATATGACAGGATTAGTTACCCCTGTAAATTAAGTTGTAGAAAACTTATGTTAATAAAAGTTAAGAAAACGTAAGCATCAATGGTAAACAGAGCAATATTTCTGCAGCTTGTTTACCATGTTTCTCACATTATTCATATTATTGTATACTATTAGCCAAAACAACAGCTGCCTAATTTTACTACTTATCCTTAACAATAAAAAAAGCGCAAAATCTGACCATGAATAAGAATAAATAAGGGTTTTCTAGTACATTTTATACCGTGAGGGCAGGGTGAGAGTGAACCAGATGACGCACCGCAGTCATGACGTCATCGATGACGTTTCAGTGAGCTATCCTTTTAGTATATAATCCTTGCCCGTAAGTCTAGTCCTAAAAGCTTTGGAACAGCTGTTCTTAAACTTTGTATTACCATGCCCCCCCAAGGAATGTTTTTCTCCTCAATGCCCTGTGTGGTGAAATAACTAGTCCCTTTATATTAGCGGTCCTTAGTAACTGTGTTTACTTTTGGGGTCCCTTCTTTGCGTGTCCCGCAGAACAGCTGAGGATCACCAGCTGAGGGTACGTTGCTCGTGTCTCCTTAAATATGATGCCTTTTGTTGTCTGTTTGTTCGTTATGTGTTTAGTGTATGTTTCTTGCTTATCCTGTCAATCCATAAGAAGTGTGATGCACGTGCCTTCTTAGTTAGTCCATGGTATTTATTTTTGTTTGTGTCCGTGTCCAACTATGTGTGTGTTTTGTTTGTTGCAGTGTACAACTGCAGTGGAACTGTTTGAACAATAAAATCATAGTTCTGTGTATGCTTGGTTTACATCATCCTCCTTGTATATGACCCCATGTTCTGGTTAATATAATTAAAATTCCAATAACAGATATTCTATTTTCCCCCCAGGGCTCGCTCCCAAACAACGCCCCCCAATGGGGCGCCCCCTGCCAGCTTAAGAACCTCAGCTTTAGAAAAAAAACAAGAAAACAAATTATAGGACGGTACTTTGAAGGATTACCTCGTTCATCCTTACACATAAGTTATATGCAGGCGTATTTCCACCAGGAAGGAAAAATAGATACTGAAAAGCAAATACGAAAGCGTATGGGCAGGTAGGGTCTCAGCACGGGGATGCGCCACATTTCCTACACGTCACAGCTCTTTCAAAGTAAGCAGTTTTAAGAGTAGTGACATATTTCCTATATAAATACAGCACATCTCTTACACTTAAAAATCTTTTGTCACAATTCCTACAGGATACCAGTCATTCAGTCGACATAAGGATAAAAGTCGGTTTCACGTAGAGCACGAGTCCAGTCGAGTCAAAATAAGGCTCGACACAACACTATTCTCTCAATTTGTGAGGCAAGGAAGGCCAAGGAAAGACGACACCAACTTTTCCATAACTATGGAGATATGGCATTTTTTGGACCTTGTGCTTCACTGCGGTCAAATTGGCCAGAAAAAAATCATTCTTAAGAATTTCAATATAGGTATATATTTGATATAGGCATTGTGAAGTCAGAAAGGGTGATGAGAAGAAGGAATATGCCCTAAATCGTTTAGAGTGGAGTTTTCAGGGACAATCTGAGCGGAAAGTTCAGTTAAGAGATAGATAGCTGCAAGACTTTTCATTCTTTCGCCCTCTTCACAGGTAAACTCTAAAAATACCTACCTGTATCTTTATATCTTCCTTCCTACGACTTAATCATGAGGAGAGAATGAAGATACGTCTCCAAATGACTGTGGACTCTTTATTTATAATTATTCTACTGATCATTGTGGAGAACGGCCCTTGTGGTCATTTTTGTTTCCTATTTATTGCGCCATGAGCTGCCTCTTTTTTTTGTAAAAAGTATAATTATATGTACATATTCACCTAGAAATACTTATCTTCTTACCTTGGGCTCTGGAAACATCATGCTGCGTTGTAAATATTAAGTACAGGTAAACACAAAGAAAAGAAAACTTGCATTTTTTTTCATTTTCCTTGATTTGCATTGAAAAAAAGATCAGTTTAATCACCTGTCTTCGAATGAAATGTTTTTGAATAATTTATCGACTTTTTTTCCGAGTCAGAAAAGCTTACAATATTTTCTACTACACATAGCGCAGTAAATGAATATTATGAAACTGATGTGTCAAGACAATGCATGTGAATATATAGTGCAATTAGTAAGGTTCCGGGTTGAGATTGAACTGCAAGAAACTTACATATTATATATATAAATAAATGCTTCCCAGTCATTAAAGGTAACTTGAAATAAAGAACAGAGCTACATAATTTCATAATTTGTATACACAAATACTTTGAAGAAAGATAACGCATGTTCTTAAAAGAATAAAGTTGGCGAGCATTAGCAACACGAAAAGTGACGATAATAGGAAGAAACCGGATGTCAGTGATAATACTGTCTCGGTCTGACAACCCTCTTCTGAAGATTCTTTAATGAGAGGTAATTATATGTCATTACCGAACAGAGCCCTTTAAACCGGGATTAGTTATTAGTATAGCGGTTGAATAATTTAGTTCGTTTATTTCCGATAATATATAAGGACTCGATGATACATCGTTAGGGATGTGTCCTATCTCAGGGCCGGCTACTACTACTACTACTACTACTACTACTACTACTACTACTTCTACTACTACTAGTACCACTACTACTACTTCTACTACCACTACTACTGCTACTACTACTACTACTACTACTACTACTGCTACTACTACTACATAAATGATACCTCCACCCATGTTTATTTTCCCGACACATAATCAAGGAGGGCTCCATAGCTTGTAGGTCATTAGCCCCAACTCTGTTCGCTAATGACTGTGGCATCCAACCATATCACTAATACTTCCTAGCTACTACTACTAATATTACTACCACTACTACTACTTCTACTACTACTACTACTACTACTACTACTACTACTACTACTACTACTACCATCACTACTACTACTACTATTTCTAACACTACTACTACTACTACTACTACTACTACTACCACTACTACCACTACAATTATTAATGACAATTTAAATAATAATAATAATAAAAAAATAATAATGTTTTAAAATAATAATAATAATAATAATAATAATCATAATAATAATAATAATAATAATAATAATAATAATAATAATAATAATACCGATATTAATAATTTATGTTTTATTTACGGTTTGGCAACCTCTCAGCTGAAAATTTGCTCAGCTGAAAATTTGCAATATACAGTGAAGGAGAAATACAGTGAGTTTTATGTGATATGAGATAATGGAGTGTAGTGTGGCAGCTCAAGGGTTAAGTAGTCCGAAATATCTATGGCTGATCTCACACTATCTAGTCTACGGTTATGGCCCTTGACCGTGAAGTTGTGCCCCGGCGCCAAGAGCCGTTCACACTATCAGGTTTCTTGCCGTCGACAGTCACGGAACGATGCACTCCCTCCCTGACACGATGTAAGTTCACCAGAGTGTTCCCTGCAATGGAAGATGGGTATCAGACAGTGTCTGAAAGTCATGTATCTCTTACATATAAGGAAGAAGAAAAGGAAGTAGTGCAGATTCAAGTGGATACTACTTCTTAACGAATAATGAGATACAAAGGAAACATGATAAAGGATCATGCAAAACTCTTCAACCAATTTCCCAAGTCCATGGACCATACTACTAGTGTTCGGATAAAAGCCTACGCCATGACAACACCGAAATGTACAGCAAACTTCGATCCATGTTAATGGTAACAGATTTCAATTTTTGTAGTCATCTAACGTCTTATCCCAAAGTAAGTACTGGTCACCCAGCAGCGAAATGTATGAGTCGATCAATGTTTATACTGTAATCACTCTCCGTGCTGATGTCAAAAAAATCAGTGGAATAGCATGTGATAACTCGTAGGGTGGAAGCCATACTTGTCACGAGACCGACCGGAGCAGGTTGCAGGCGCCAGTGTTCAGCCGACGCGAAGCGCTAGGATGCGGTCAAGGTAAAGAGAATAGAAGGTAGGTTCACCAGGGGGGGCGACGTACCTAAATTTGTCTCTTCTGCGCATGACGTCATGTGAAATATGACTGAGGGGTCCGGCCATGGAAGAGAAGTCAGTCTCGCGCACACCAGCCTCCTGACTCAATGGGAAACTTTGCTAAAGTGTGTTTTCTTTCAATATGCCAACTATTTGTATTGTGCGCGGTTGTCAAGCAGTTTATGTGAGAGGAAACAGTAATATACGGGTTCTTCGGCTGCCAAGAGATCAAGAACTTAGAAGGAAATGGATGGAAATAATTATGTGATATAAAAGAATTTTATTATCGAGCAGATTCTTTACTATCCCCTCACATTTACATTTTTCTTTAAATGAATCCTGTCAGTGATTGATGGTAAACTAGAGAAGTTGAACTTTAATATCATGCCCATAATTTCAATAAAGATTGATAAGAAACATGTTTTTTTAATTTTTTTTAACGAGCCTGTCACACTTACCATATCGTCACCTTCGTAAACAAACCACCTAAGTCTTTTTTTTTAATATTTATCCCCTATGGGGATTTTCCCCTAGGGGAAACGCGGGCCCTTGTCCTGAGACGGCCCGTTAAGAGTGCAAAAATGCTCCCTCCCTGCGCGGGGGAGCACGGGTTAAGCCTATTGGCGGCCCGTAGCAGGATGCCGACAGACCGACTCTATCGGCGATCGAAATATAGCCGACCGAGTCGGTCTGTCGACGAGGACTGGCGCGTGTCTCTCACCTAAGTCATTATTTTTTACTTTACAGAAATCAGAAAAGAACTGTCATTATCTCATTTGGCTTAACCCGGTAGCAACGACGGACCAAATTTGTGGCTTTACCGTATACCAGCGACGGGCCAAATTTGTGGCTTTACCGTAAATTTGTGCCATGATATAAGCCCCCAAAATAGATGATGTATAAACTGATCACAAATGCGTTGATAGGTATATATTATGAAATGGTTTGCAAGTGATGATTTTTTCTCATAAATTCGCTTAGATGGGCCTTAATTAAGAAACATGATCACCGCAGCTACCGGGTTAAGATTTAGGCAAATATGAAAAGGTCAATTCTAGAACACTCAAGCCCTGAATGACGAAGGCAACTATACAAAAATGGGCGTCACATGTTGAAAAATTGATGTAGACAAAAACCTGGAAATCTCTGGAAAATGACTTAGGCGATTATTTTATAAGGGTGCCACTTAACCCTTAGGGTTAAGTGGCACCTAACATGTAGAAGAGTTAAGAAGTTTTGATTTATTATTCGTGGCTAGATACTACTAGGGTGACTTTAATGTCGTTTGCCGTAAATGGGTACCTGTCATTGATCTCTAATATCGGCACCAACGCTCGCTGAGTGGCAGTAGCACGTGGTAAAACACTTCATTACGAAGTTATTAATTTTCTGATTTTTTCTATGCCCAAGCTACTAGCTTTTTATTGGTTTATGGAAAAAAAACACTCGTTACACAGTCTCCATATTTGCCAAAAAGCAATTCTTTTTCGCGTTATTTGGCTGTTACATCCTCTATATAGCATGTACGATATGTGTTTCCTTGCAAACTACTTTTTCAGTGGATTGGGAAATAACAAATGTTAGTCTTCATGAAATAAAACAGAAAACGGTGGGTTCTTTTCATATTTTTCTTTTGGTTACCCATCAAAAAAATTATCCATATTCTAAATCTAAGATTTGAAACAGAAAACGAATAAATTTGATGAGTAACTAAAGCAGGTTCAACTAATTAACTATATAATAATATATTATAATAGAAGTAGTGACGTACATTGATTTTTGCTTTTCTTGTAAACTGTAATATTTATGTTGACTGCAATATATTCATCATTTACACAAAAAAACTTCAACATGGCCAACACGACTGATTGAGTTCAAGCATCAGTAGGTAGGTGATTGGTAGCCTATTACTTAAGTTCTATGTATAGCCTACATCACCCTTTTTCCAAATAAGTATGAGGAACAAATGAAATTACTATGGTCTTTTTAATGCTAAGCCTAATATATTCATACAACCACCCTGGCTGGCAGTTACCAGAGAGAGTAAAAACTACAACACCCTTATGAGAACTGCACTTGAGACTGTGTTGAATGAAAGAATCACAGTGTTGGCCACGTTCAAGTTTTTGTGTAAATGACGAATATAATGCAGTCAACATAAATATTACAGTTTACAAGAAAGCAAAAAACAATGGACGTCACTACGTGTACTATAATATAGTTATTAAAGTGAATTAGTTGAACCTGCTTTAGTTACTCATCAAATTAATTCGCTTTCTGTTTCAAATCTTAGATTTAGAATATGGATAATTCTTTTAATGGGTAACCAAAAGAAATATATGAAAAGAACCTACATTTTTCTGTTTTATTTATGTGCCAAATATGGAGACTGGGTAACGAGTGTTTTTTTTTCCATAAACCAATAAAAAGCTAGTAGCTAGGGCATAGAAAAATTCAATAAATTTATAACTTCGTAATGAAGTGTTTTACCACGTGCTACTGCCACTCAGCGAGCGTTGATACCGATTTTGTTACATATATGCCTCGGCCCGAGGGAATCAGTGCTGCCACTCCTTGGATTTTTCTACTAGATCTTGGTTTTTCTGCTCCAAGCTTGGAGTCTTGGATTTTTTTCAGTTAAATTCAGGAAATCTTGGTTTTTTGGTCATGGCAATGAAATTCATGTATTTTTCCCCATTTCCTCCAGTATCAGATATTTAATGAAATAAAATACGTATACATAGTGATAATAATAGGAAAAAAAACAATATTTATGTAAATAACATTACATATTTTCGTCAGTGTAAATTATAAATGTACTATATTGTCGACTGAAGTCGTTGGGTTTGAGATTCGGACACCTCTGCTGAGCCAAACGGAGTCAGACCTGACTAAACTGTTTCCGTAGGATTGTTCGAATATTATGTTAGACAAATTTTCCCAACTGATTTGCCGTTCCTGTTCTTTTATGTATTTATCTCGTTCATCGTCACGTTACTCACGTAACTCATGTGTAACTCGTCAGAATAACAGTGCGCAGCGTTTTGGCCTTCTTGTTTTACACGAACCATACTTGTCAGAATACGGGCGCGAAACATCGCTTTGTCATACTACACGTACCATTCTCGTCAGAATACAGGCGCCGCATTGTCTGCGTCGGCTGGTTCGTCAGTGTCTGTCAGTCTGGTGTGGGTGGTGTGCTAACGGATTACCTTGAGGTTCATGTAGCGTGAGTGTCGTGAAACTGATAAAGTGAAACCACGTTTGTTTTATAATTGCGGTGAAGGATCAGATTATGCAGACAGTTTGCTCTGAGGACAGTAAAATACCTGCTTGTGCTTACCAGGAACAAAAGTAACCATAGGCTTCTTGTTGCGTGAGTGTCGTGAAACTGATAAAGTGAAACCACCTTTGTTTTATAATTACGGTGAAGGATCAGATTATGCAGACAGTTTGCTTCAGTCGAACGAATGTTTTCTAAAATCAAATTAATAAAGACGAAGCAGTCAAATAGCCTCTTATCCAACACTGTGGCAAACAGAATGCTTGCGAAACAGGCCATCGCTAGACAGGGGGTATCTTGTTATGACTGGAAGCCATCAAAAGTACTGCTTAGCGACTTGAAAACTGGAAAATGCCATCAGCGCTACAAGGATGTGCGCTCAAAAGTGGAAATGGCAACTCTGCATTCACCTGACCCTGATGATGACGACAGTGATGAGGAACCCCCACTTCAGGTGTATGCATATTAAGGTAAGAAAGAGTTTGTATTTTGAGTTTTAATATATAAACGGCCATCTTGGTTTTTTTTAGTTCATCTTGGAGTATTTTACCGATGATTCTTGGTTTTTTTATAAAATCAAGAGTGGCAGCACTGGAGGGAATACCGCTACGGGTGTCTGCTGGGCGCCTGCCCAGAGAGCCCGTGCCTCCGTCGCTGCTCGCCGGCTTTTACCCGTGGCTGTGGCGGCGGCGGAGGCTTCCCTACACCCGTGGCTGTGGCGGCGGCGGAGGCTTCCCTACACCCGCCGCACGCCAGCGGCGGGTTCCCCCCTGCGACGGGCCGTCGCATAGACAAAGGCCCGTTCCCCCTTTTTAAGAGGGTAAATCCTAAAAGAAGAAGAAGAATCTTATCAGTGGAACGCCAGCACTCCTCAGGCAAGCAGCCGGGTGGCCCTTCTGCGGAGGCGCGGTGAACCCGCGTGGTCGTCCTCGCTTTGGGCCACCCCTCCGCAGTCAAGTCGACTGGTCGGCTGCTCGCACGTGCACCGCTACGGGTGTCTACTGGGCGCCTGCCCGGTGAGCCCGTGCCTCCGTCGCTGCTCGCCGGCTGTTACCCGTGGCTGTGGCGGCGGCGGAGGTATCCCCACACCCGCAACGAGTTTGCATTTCTCGCTCCCTCTTACAGGGCCGCCTTTTGGCCAAAGGCCCTGTCCTCCTATAAATGGGGGTAAATCTTTAAGGAAGGAAGGGAATCTTAAGATGGCGACTGCGGGCTTCAGGATTCTAACCAGCAGGAAAATGAAATGAAATACATCTCTCTCTCTCTCTCTCTCTCTCTCTCTCTCTCTCTCTCTCTCTGTGTGTGTGTGTGTGTGTGTGTGTGTGTGGAATAAAATAATAATAAAATAATAAATAGTAAACAAGAAAATATGAAAAAACAAGAAGAATCATGAATTTATAAAATAGGTATGAAATTAACATTTTCACTTATTTCATAATTTATTTACTATTTATTACTTTATTCATTTTTTAATATCATTATTCTCCCATGATTTAACCTTTGTTTTATTTTTTACTTATTTAAAAAAAAAATTATTTCAGTTACTGGTTTGTTTACTGATATTACGTAAACATTCATTCATTCTAAAATAGTTGTAGGAAGGCAAAACAAAAAACAAGTCACATTTATACATTTCATTACACATACTATCATACATATTACCACACATTATCACACACGGTATTTACTCCCCCACACGAGTTGATCGCCCTCTCACCATTCCCCTGGAACAAGTTGCGAGAGACGAGATGGGCTCTTCAGCTGCCGGTGAAGAAGTGTGTTGCACCTCGGATTCCCGTGCTTTTGTATGCCACATGGGCATCAGATGATCAGCTGTCAGAAATATTGCCACTGTCGGAGAACTGTCCCCGACATGTCGCCGACACTTCGGGGACATACAAAGACAATTCGGAGACTTGTCGCCAATTTTTCCGCGACAAAAAAAAACGTTAAAATTTCAGATTTTGAACTCGGCGACATGGACGCCGAATAGTCGGCGACATGTCTCCGAATTGTCCCCGAATTATCTTGAGCATTCGCCGACATGTAGCCGAATGGTCACGAACTGTAAGAATCTTGGTCATGTCGGCGAACTGGTCGCCAAATTTTTTCATGAACTGATTCGGCGACAAGCTCGTGGCCGAAATTCGGCAGTGTATTTGGGGCTTTAGACATCCGTGCTAATATTTACCGTACCAATTTGGCGGCCGGCGGCCGGACGTATAGGCCAGTCAAGTGCGCGGTATCTACTCTACCACAACCATATTTCACGTGACGTCACACCCTGCGCGGAGCGGCCGGTGTGAACCAACCTTCTCTTCTCTTTACCTTGGATGCGGTTAGCTGTCGACGCATTAATATGGAGTAGGTAGAAAGACACCTTCCGAAACGGGCGTAAGGCACTCACGGGGAGGTATATACGGGAAGCGAGGAAGGTGCTGCCAGCACACCAAGGACCCTTCGCGTGTCATCACTTTTCGTTTCCCTGTTATCTCATCAACTCCAGAGAGTAGTTCAGCGTACTATCTAAAGATAATGTCTCTTACTCTCCACACCACACTAGAAACACGCTACACACATATTGCTTCAAAATTTATTAAATAATGAAGATGCCTCGGAGCATCTGTATGGGGTGGGGTGGGGTGGGGGGTGGGGGGGGGAGACAAATGCCCCAAGGTCGGAGGTGTCCTGATAGCTCTCCGGACTTTTTTTCTTTATTGACTTCTGCAACATTCATAGTCTTCGTTCTAAATTCCTCTGTGTGGAACACCATCCCTCCTCCTCTAAACCTCACCTTCTTTTCCTCACCGAAACACAGGTATCGGAGGCTACTGACATTCGTCTCTACTTTGTTCCCTCCTACTCTCTATATCCTAATTTTCATTCCAAAGCTGGATGTTGCATCTACGTAGGCAGCGACATCACTTGCTCTCGTGCCCACCATCTGTATGAGATTTCATTGTCACTCTATCACTATGTACAGTCGCGAGCAAGAGTGATGTTGCACCTTACGCTGATTTTCGTTCACGAACTATACAATGGCCAGCTTTCAAATTCGTTTAAAATCTTATGTTAGGGCACTCCCTATCATATGTTTATGTTTATGTTTATGTTTATTATTATTCCAAATCAACTTATATACACTTTAAAAAAGAGGAACAACCATCAAATCACGTCGTTTTACAAGTAACAGGCGAAACTTTTTGACAAGCAGAATATCGTTCACTTGGAAAGGAGACAACTGTCGATCGCGACAAATCATTGTTGATTTGGCCAATGCAAACACGTCAGCAAAGAAAATAGCCGGGATAATGAAGATTATTAAAAAAAACAGTCCAACGATGGAAAAGGAGGTATGAAGAGACTGACGGTGGAATTCTCAAACTATCTTTTCCCCCTTCACACGAGGAAACAAGGCTTCGTGGACCAAACGGTATTCTCAGTGACGAGGAGTGTCTTTGATGCAGCGCGCGAAGCGGCGAGCGGGAAAAAAATAAACTAATTTCCTCTCTTGACGAAGAGGAGGTGAAGGCCCGCTCTTCGCTAATATCTTCGCACATTTAATGCTTTATTACAACATTTTTCCATGTTGCTGTATTATTAATTGGGTATAAGAACAGTTTAAATTCATACAATGCGAGAAACAATGTTTTTCTGTTTATTCAAGACTTCACGGTTCCTATGATAATTTAAGCCAACACTAGAACACACCTTTCAACCAGCACGCCCCGCCCTTTAGTCTCAACTATTCACAACAGTTTTCTTTTTTGAGCGTTTGTAGGACGGGCACTTCCACCCATAAGCATGAATTAAGATTTCTGGGATGAATTTTAAAGTGACGGACTAACAGGCTTTGGCCTCCGGAGGCTTGTTTCACAAGTCTGTATGAATATGTGGTGGTAAGTGGTACTCCGTGCTGGGTTTCCCACAGCCAATCTCCAAACTTGTGACGTCACCTGTGGGTGGAGCTTAGCAAAGCTCAGCAATATAGATGATACCATTTGCCACCCACTGATAGGAGCTCTAAGGCTAGTTAAACTATATTTACAAGGGAGAAATAACGAAGGGAGAAAGAGATGTCTCATGGAACAGGAGGAACATAAAGAAAATAAAAGCAGTTTATTCTAACGAGGTCTCCTAAGCTCCACCCACAGGTAACGGGATGAGATGAAAGCGAAGCAAACATAGCCACGGGTACCATCCAATTAAATGGATCAATGTAAAATTTCTGCTATGTATAATGTATGTCATTGTATCAAGCACTGTTTACATAAATATTAGTCACACTATATAATCCATTATAGAAATGTACCTAAATTACATTAAGGTTTCGGTTTTCAACGAAACATTGTTTCGAAGGGGGAAAAGATTTAGGGACTGGGCATACCCATCAACGGAAACACACTCTCTAAGCGAAGCTTCGACGAAGAGGAAAGAGCTTCACTGAGAATATGGCGGTTAAACTGCACTCTCTCCAAGAGAACAGTATGTGTGGAGCCTTCCCCCACACACACGTGAGATGCATACTCCATTCGAGGGCGGACAAGGCCGAAGGGCGAAGAAGATACAGAACCCCCAACCAAGAGGAAACTGATTTAGTAAGAGAGATGTGAAGTTTACAGTTAAGATTTTGAGTTAAGGGTAGACAGAGGATGTTTAGTGTAGAAGGTGACAACTAAGTGTTGTCGAAGAACAGAGGATAGGTGTTTGAAAAATTGTATCGAGTTGAAAGGTGGAGAAATAGATTATCTGAGGCGTTGACGGACACCAGGTTCCTCCTATCCCAATCAGAAATGATAGCAACGTTTGAGGTTAAGTGTTCTGTAGCCTCCATTTTGGAGTCTTATAATTCCTGTCGGAAGGGTCTTCTGTTGAAAGAAGTTGAATAATGCAGAGTTGAGTCATCAGCGTACGAGTGGATTTGGCATTTTGTAGTGGGAAGATCATTGATGAATAACAATAAAGAGTGGGAGATAGGACAGAGCCCTATGGGACTCCACTTTTGATAGGTTTAGGGGAAGAATAGTGACCGTTTACCACATCAAAAATAGAACAGCCGGAAGGGAAACTGGAAATAAAGGTAGTACAGAGAAAGGTATAAAATCCGTAAGACGGTAGTTTATAAAGCAAAGATTTATCCCAGTCTATATCGAAAGCTTTCTAGATGTCTAAGGCAACTGAAAATTTCACCGAAACGGCTGAGAGAGGATGACCAGGAGTCACTTACTGCACTGGCGATCATATTGAAGGTCAGAAATTGATGGATGCTTTTGAATCTTCCGGTTAAGGATTGATTCAAAAGCTTAAGAAAGAAAGGAAAGTAAACCTATAGGACGGTAGTTTGAGAGACTGGAACGGTCACCCTTCTTAGGCACAGGTTGTATGAAGGCGTACTTCCAGCAGGAAGGAAAGGTGGATGTTGAAAGGCAGAGACGAAAGAGTTTGACCAGGAACGTCACTCATTAATGTACCTATAGTTCAGATACATGTTGGCGTCGCCCGATTTTCGATTCCCCGTGTTTTGGGCAAATTGTCTTAACCATAGAACTGTAACGCTAGGTGCGGGCGGACCCACGCTGTCTCTACGGTTTGATATTTGAGCTCTTTTTCCAAAGTGGTAGCTGTATGCGAGTTGTGGGTCTGGTTGAATCCATTTGACACTCAGAGCTTGATGATGGGTTATGCCATGTACACTGTGCACGCTCCTGACACGAGGTAGGAGGTAGTTTGTGTCCGGTCGGACCCATAAATTCCATCCATGTGATTCTTACTTATGCCACTTCATACAGAAAAAGTTATTATTGTAGTGCTTGTGTACATACAAGTACGAGACGTAGAGGCACTAATTCAAGTTTATATGTTTAGTAGGCTATTCAGCTTTCATCAAAGTGTTGTTATTATCTACATATCTGTAACTCGATGTACATAACTGTAATCGGGGGAGGCGGTGGCTGAGTCGACAGAGTGACGGCACCGCGTTCAGGAGGACGCAAGTTCAAATCCCCGTCCGGTGCCACCAAAGCTGGGATTTTTCAGCCGCCGCCGAGTGGCTTAAAACTACCCACATGCTGTCCAGAAGACCACCTATCAACCCGGACTCTAGGTTCTAGGATTAAAGATGAGCTCCGGGAGGGCAGCATGAGCCAATGCAAGATGGCGCCACTATAAACACTCGCCTGCGCCAGAACGGGCTGGCCCGACCATCATGCCCCACCGGGAAGAAGCCTTGGGCCGACCATCTGGCCCCACTGGGAGGAAGCCTACCGGCGCAATATCCCGCGACGTAAAAATAAATAAATAAATAAATAAATAAATATTTTTTTTTTTTAAATTTTAGATAGAAAGGGAAATCGCGAGAAAAAAAAACTGAGCAAAAAGTTATCGCACAGATCTGAGCAGCGGACACCATCAATTTATGTGATGATGTCATTATCGTACCAATTTGTTGTGAAAGTGAAGATACTGCCACCCAAGCTTAAATTACATCCATAGTGCCCACACCCACAGTCGCTGCCAGAATCCTTACTGATAAGGCCCCCTCCCTCCCTGCTTACTACAATGACGATGTGCCAAAAGTTGAAATTGGCATCGACGCATCATGAATGTTACTGTGATACCACATAAACACAACAAAGACTCAGTAGAAGAAAAGATAAAAGAGTGCATATCACCTATTGCCTGCCCTTTAGGCTTCTCCATGTCACCTCACCATTCCAAATGCAAATTGATGTTTATGGTGATGCATTTTCTTCATGAATATAGATATTCTTTTAAAATACAAACTTTTATGCAAATATACATGTTACATGTAAGCATGTGACTTTATAAATATAAGATATCCTAAATTAGAGGTAGAATACTTGGTAATATTCATTTGTTCAAGGCACATCACTTTTTGATGCATAAGGACTTGCCATCATTTTTCATGAAGGCCATCCATCCAAGAAAGGGGAATTTTAGTTATAATATATTTTCGTGTCAAAGGTGTCTCATATATGTATCATATACGTTGCCTATTTTTTCACCTTTTTTTTTAATTACTAACAAAAAATAAGTGTGCAGAAAAAAAACATTGATTTAAATATTGTGATTGTATGCAGGAATGTCTATTTCAAGATATTTGTAGCTTTGGAGGTCAAGAAATATGATTTTTGTATTTTTTTTCAATATTTTCTACAGTGGTCCCACGTTACTTTCTACGTTAGTCAAATTCAGCGTTACAGTTCTAGGGTTAATGTCTTAATGTAACATAAAATGAGGATAGGACATAAATAAAGTACTCACAGTTGATTATAATATATATATATATATATATATATATATATATATATATATATATATATATATATATATATATATATATATATATATATATATATATATATATATATATATATGAATCCGTGAAAACTCGTCGGTTTTTGGTTTGGTTGGTCCGTGGAGTTCTTTCACATGAAATTTTAAGAACATAAGAACATAAGAACGTGAGGAGTCTGCAAGAGGCTGGTTGGCATATACAAGGCAACTCCTGTACTCTCAAACCCACCTTACCTCACTATCCATGACTTTATCCAACCTTTTTTAAATGTATCTATGGTACTGGCACCCACAAAAATGGTTGCCAAGCCTGTTCCATTCATCCACCACTCTCTATTGGTAAACCAATTCTTCTTTTTGGCAATGTACCGCTGTCTGAGTCTAGTGTTCACTTTATTTAACAATTTTCAAATATAATGCACCTTTATGTACATTATTTTGATCTTGACACTTTTTTCAAGGTAATATTTATTACGTAATACATTATCTTTAACTTTTTACATTATTATTTATTTGCACTTCTCTTCCACAACTCTTCAATCGGGAATGAAAATGGAGTGTATAGGCCTACGAGTTGACAAGGTAAGGTTGTAAATTTATGGCATTCTAAATTTAGTGCATTTTTTCCCTCTCTTTCCAGATGGTGTTTATATGTTCTATGTTTAATATGAAAATATATAGGCCATACTCATAATTATTATGCACGTATTTACCATCTTATTGGAGTTATACCTTGTGAATTTCATATGACTCAAAAAATAGCTGGCGATGGGAGAAGCAACGCTAAAATTTGACATATCTTGGCCGCCAAATCTTTACACAAAACGTGAAAACAATTCGTCGCTAGCACTCTCTCAAGCACTCAGCATTGTTATAAGGTTACGGGAGAGTGTGTGGATGGCTCCCAGGCAACCCATTACAACATAAATATGTGGTGAACGGCGGGAGGTTCCCAACAGGCCCCAACCACCGCGTACAATTATTGTACTGTCCTGTGGCCACCAAGGTCCATTTGTTAGGGATCAGTTGCAATAGTTACTATCGCAGCGTTAAGTTAACGCCGTTTACGCTCAAGAAAGTGGACTGTTGCTGCGTTAAATTAACGCAGTTGACGTTGTACGGGTTAAGGACAATAGGAGGCACTCCATCAGGCCTTCTTAGTAGGGTCGCCAGAAGGCTTTTCGTGCACCCCACGGAAATATATTTCTAATTGGCATTTCCAGATATGAATTTATCTCTAGAAGATGATTAGGTATGTTAACACTTCGACAAAATGTCCCACGTACCCTTTACAGGCTCACAAATTACCCCCGGTGGGGCTCCCAGGGGCTCCACGAGATGACGCACCCAGGCACCTACACAGGCAACTTAAACATCACCTGAAGGATTTTCAGGACCCTGAATGATAACAAAAAAACAGCTCTGCCAGCTGATGTTACGGGTATGGAGTGACCATAAGTCAGCTTCAAGGTTGAACAAAGCAAAGGGGGCAGTACTTACCGTTGAGGGCCTAATAAGCTGTTTCTTTGTACAGGTAGGTGACAAACTCGAATTCAGTTTAGCATCTAGAATGAAAGTTGATATATCTTAAGGAAGAGCTAACATACGTTTATTATTTTGGGTTTCTAAAGATGTTACTCGTGAAATTTTGAGGTCTTATTTACCCTTTGTGTTATAAGTCGAGGTTCTTGAGCTCTCTACAATCTACAGCAATCAAGAAGTGAGTGACACCGAAGTAGCACTGTACCTTCATTACGCTGCAGAGCTGGGATACAAAAATTCTGTTGTCAGAAGTGATAACACTGACATCATAATGATTCTTCTCTACCATTCTCACACCATCAAGCTTATTGTATACCTGGATAAAGGATCTGGCAGACATCGAAAACTTATCAGTCTCTTTGAACTGGCACAGTCTATGTGTGATGACTACTGCCCTACTCTACTTGGGTCGTATGTCTTCACTGGAGAGGACTGAACCAATACCTCCAAAGGGATAGCGAAGGTAGGGCTCCTGAAGAAATAGGAGAATAAAACCAGGTTTCACATTACCTTCCGACAACTTGGTGATGACTGGTATGTCAAATCTCAGGCACTAAAATAATTGGAACACCTTACCTGCCTAATGTACATTATCGTGAGTCTTCTATTGATGTGATTCGTGCAAAGTTGCTACGCAAGATGGTGGGGGAGGACAAAAAACTCGCTTAAAAGAAATCTAAGGTAGACATGGCTCGCCTTCCTCCTTCTTATTCTGCTCTGAAGCCGATTATACATCATGTGAACCACCGCGTTAACTTGTACAACCAGGCTGCTAAAAATATTTTAGACACCAAAAAACTGGTGTGTTGGAACATGTGTGGTCTTACATTCCCCTCCTACCTGTGTCACTGATTGATCTTGATTTTAGGGATTGTGATGAGGAAGGCAAGGAGGAAATGCAAGAAGTGGATGAAGCTGACTGACGCATTTGATGAAAGCGATGACGAGTTTTGAGGATGGCAACCATTGTCATTATCATAACATTTTTTTTAACAATGTCTTCCTCGGCAGTTAACATGTACCTGACTATTATTAAGACAAGAAGGAGAGTGAAACTCTTTTATATATATATATATATATATATATATATATATATATATATATATATATATATATATATATATATATATATATATATATATATATATATATATATATATATAAAACGTAGGAAAATAAATAGTATTTTTTTTTCTCAGACCTATGCGATATAACGAGAAAATTATATTCAGTGTTTTTTTTTTTTTCTTGAGCTTACCTTTGCCTCATAATAAAGGCATTCACTTGTAAAAATAAAACAATATTGTGATTCAGCATCCTAAAAACCCTTAAGGTGATGTGAAATATGACTGTGTAGGTGCCTGGGTGCGTCATCTTTTGAAATACCTGGGAGCACCACCAGGGGTAGTGTGTGAGATTGTAAGCGGACACGTGGAACACTTTTTCGAAGTGTTAACATATCTAATTGTCTTCTAGGGATATTTTTCTATCTGGAAATGCCAATTAGTAGTGTGTTTCCATGGAGTTCACGAAACGACTTCCGGTGTCTAGACTATTCTAAGGATTAAAGGGAGAGAGAGCATAGAAAACATCATACTTGAAAATCTTAATAACAGGTATGGTGGAGTCAGAAGGGGGATGATTCGGAGAAATATGCCCAGAATCGTCCAGAGTGGAGTTTTCTTTCAGAAAGATCGAGCGAAATGTTCAGACTTAAAGACTGATGTGACGGTGGTGCTGCCGTCAAGATTAATGAGAGGAAGGAAAGATGAAGAAGTGAAATTGGAGGAGATATCTTGGGTAGGTGCCAAAAGACCTTAGAAAAATTACTGAAAGTATGGTTGCGTCACTTTCTATTGATGAAAGTGTTTGATTAGTCGGAGAATATATTTGGCATGATTCCGGGGCGAAGTGTAAATATCATGATTAGCAGGAGTGCGATGGCACTGGTACACGACAACAAGCCTAATTCAACCAAGACTTTTTAGCATGAGGGGTAGAGAAAGAATATGGATTATGTGTACCCATTCAAGAGGCAATCACAGCAGTGATACGCTGGACACACAGAGAAAGATATCTCTTCTGGAAACAGTAATCATGGCAAATCGAAAAAGTACATCCTCAGGTCATCCCACCGAGCTGAGGTAAAATGCCACAAGCACCGCCTCTACGGTGGGTGAAAGTACATGAGCAATAGGTCAGAATACATAAATAAGGTTGTGATCGGAGGAGCATAACGGAGAAAACAGTCAAGAATGTTGGACTTGTCTCCAAGGCAGTCGGGAATGCGTGTAGGGTGCTGGACCAACTGGTCTAGATCATTGGGGAGAGCAAAGTTATTGTCTGGTTCATCAGGCTGGTCAGTGAAAGAGGATGAAACCCAAAGCTTGTGGTGAACATTGAAACCACCTAAGATGGAGATATCAGAAAGGGAGAGCGAGTCAAGATGTGCTCCATTTTAGATTTCAAACAGGCAAAGAAGTGTACTTAGTTGGTAGAGTTAGGTGAGAGATAAACAGAACAGACGTACTCCGTAAAAGATCGACAAATACGTCTCAGGCAGATGATGGAAAATTCAGAGGAGTAAAAGTTGTTGGCATACGTAGACACATCATCCAACTTTTGATTGAAATTTGGGATAGAGATCATAGGAGGGAACAAAGTAGAGATTACTGTCAGTAGCCTAATTAAGCTGACTTACGGTGAGGAAGAAAGGGAAGGTTCAGAAGAGGAGCGTTAATGTTCCACAGAGTGAAAATCGGAACAAGTGCGAATGTTGGAGACGTTGTTTATATATATATATATATATATATATATATATATATATATATATATATATATATATATATATATATATATATATATATATATATATATATATATATATATATATATATATATATATATACAGCAAAGGAAACAGCACAAGGGCACAAATAAAAAGGAAACGATAATAAAAGAAAGCCCGTTACTCGCTGCTCCTGTAAAGAATCCGAAGAGGTGGCCGTAAGGGGGGTCAATTACGGGAGGAGAGGTGTCCTGATACCTTCCTATTGAAAAAAGTTCAAGTCGTAGGCAAAAGGAAATACAGATGAAGGAAGATTGTTCCAGAGTTTACCAGCGTGAGGGATAAAAGAGTGAAGATGTTGGTTAAAACTCGTGCGTAAGGGATTTGGACAGTACAGGGATGAGCTTGAGTAGAAAGTCGTGTGCGGCGGGTCCGCGGGAGGGGGGGAGGCATGCAGTTAGCAAGATCAGAAGACCAGTCAGCGTGAAAATATCGATAGAAGATAGAAAGAGAGGCAACATGGCGGCTTAATTTAAGAGGTAGAAGACTATCAGTAAGAGGAGGAGAGCTGATGAGACGAAGAGCCTTAGACTCCACTCTGTCCAGGAGAGCTGTGTGAGTGGAGCCCCCCCCACACGTGAGAAGCATACTCCATACGAGGGCGGACAAGACCCATACATATTGATAACAACTGTGCGGAGAAGAATATCTGGTGGAGACGATACAGAACGCCCAGCCTCGAGGAAGCTGATTTAGTGAGAGAATATATGTGAAGTTTCCAGTTAAGATTTTGAGTTAAGGATAGACCGAGGATGTTTAATGTTGAAGATGGTGACAGCTGAGTGTTATCGAAGAATAGGGGATAGCTGTTTGGAAGATTGTGTCGAGTTGATAGGTGGAGAAATTGGGGTTTTGAGGAATTGCAGGACACTAGGTTCCTTTTACCTCAATCGGAAATGATACCAAGGTCTGAGGTTAAGCGTTTTGCAGCCTCCAGTCTGGAGTCTTGTAATTCCTGTTGAAAGAGTCTTCTGTTGAAAGAAGTTGAATAATGCAGAGTGGAGTCATCAGAGTATGAGTGGAGAGGACAGTTTGTTATGGAAAGAAGATCATTGATGAATAACAGGAAGAGAGTGGGTGATAGAACAGAGCCTTGTGGAACACCACTGTTGTTAGGTTTAGGAGAAAAACAGTGACCGTCTACCACAGCAGAGATAGAACGGTCGGAAAGGAAACTGGAGATAAAGGAACAGAGAGAGGGATATAATCCGAAAGAGGGCAGTTTAGAAAGCAAAGACTTGTGCCAAACTCAATCGAAGGCTTTCGATATGTCTAGCGCAACTGAGAAAGTTTCACCGAAACGGCTAAGAGAGGATGACCAGGAATCAGTTAAGAGAGCAAGAAGATCGCCAGTAGAACGCCCCTTGCTGAATCCAGCATATTCTTGAGTAGGTGCCAGAACTCCCTGGAATAATTAAAGAAAGCAAGGTGTTGACATTTGCTATGGATGAAGAAATTTTGGGTAAGTCGGAAAATAGATTTCGCACGGTTCCGGAGATGTAAAGATTATGGTTAGCGGGAGTTCGAAGGTTCTGGTACCTTTTGTGAGCAGCCTCTCTATTTTTGATAGCACGATAACAAGCGTGATTAAACCAAGGCTTTTTAGCATAAGGAGTGGAGAAAGTACGTGGAATGTATGCCTCCATTCCAGAGACAATCACCTCTGTGATGCGCTGGGCACACACATAGGGGTCTCTCTCCTGGAAGCAGTAATAATTCCACGGGAAATTGGAAAAGTATATCATCAGGTCGTCCCACCGAGCTGAAGGAAAATGCCAGAAGCATCGCCTCTTCGGTGGGTTCAGAGGGTGTACAGGACCCATAGGACAGGATACAGAAATAAGGTTGTGATCGGAGGAGCCCAACGGAGAGAACAGTTTGACAGAGTAAGCAGAAGGGTTAGAGGTAAGGAAGAGGTCTAGTATGTTGGGCCAGTCTCCAAGACGGTCGGGAATACGTGTAGGGTGCTGAACCAACTGGTCTAGGTCGTTGAGGAGAGCAAAGTTATAGGCTTGTTCACCAGGCTGGTCAGTGAAAGAGGATGAAAGCCAAAGCTGGTGGTGAACATTGAAATCTCCCAAGATGGAGATTTAAGCGAAGGGAGAGTGGATCAAGATGTGCTCCAGTTTATAGTTCAAGTAGTCAAAGAATTTTACATATTTAGTAGAGTTAGGTGAGAGATAAACAGCACATATGTATTTAGTAATAGAATGACAATGAAATCTTAGCCAGATGGTGGAAAATTCAGAAGAGTCAAGGTCGTGGGTACGAGAACAAGTGATGTCGACGCAACGTAGACGCAACATCGAGCTTTGAATTGAAATTTAGGATAGAGATAGTAGGAGGGAACAGAGTAGAGATTGCTGTCAGTAGCCTGAAAAACCTGTGTTTCGGTGAGGAAGAGAAGGTGAGGTTTAGAGGAGGAGAGATGGTGTTCCACAGAATGAAAATTAGAACGAAGACCACGAATGTTGCAGAAATTAATAATAAAAAGGCTCAAGCAGTTATCAAGACACCTCTCAGGTCGGCAGCCAGGAGGGGAGTCCTCCCTGGGGGAATTTGTGGTTTCTCCCTCCCCCTCCCCCCCCAGGCGGAAACTCCGAGGCATGGTAATTGAACGACATTTTGAATATTGAAATTTGTGAAAACGTGTGTGTGTCGTGTGAATGTAGTGTGGTTTGGATAGAAGAGGATCTGTCATTAGAGAGCATGCCAAACTACTCTCTGGTGTAGATGAGACAATAGGGAAACGGTTAATGAGGTAATTGGAAGGCTTGCACCCGTTCGGTAGGTGTCTTCCTACCTATTCCATCCGCTATATATATATATATATATATATATATATATATATATATATATATATATGTATATATATATATATATATATATATATATATATATATATATACATATAATCAAAGGAGTCAGTTCAAGGGCATACAAAAAAGAAACAAATATGAAAAAAAAGCCCGCTGCTCACTAATCCTAAAAAGAATTAGAGGAGTGGCCGAAAGATAGGTCAATTTCGGGAGGAGAGATGTCCTGATACCCTCCTCTTGAAAGAGTTCAAGTCGTAGGCAGGAGGAAATACAGATGAAGGAAGATTGTTCCAGAGTTTACCAGCGTGAGGGATGAAAGAGTGAAGATGCCGGTTATCTCTTGCGTAAGGGATTTGGACAATAAAGGGATGAGCTTGAGTAGAAAGTCGTGTTCAGCGGGGCCGCGGGAGAGGGGGAGGCATGCAGTTAGCAAGATCAGAAGAGCAGTCACCATAAAAATATCGATAGAAGATGGAAAGAGAGGCAACATGGCGGCGAAATTTAAGAGGTAGAAAACTATCAAGAAAAGGAGGAGAGCTGATGAGACGAAGAGCCTTAGACTCTACTCTGTTCATGAGAGCTGAGTGAGTGAAGTCCCCCCACACATGAGATCCATACTCCATACGAGGGCGGACAATGACCCTGTAAATAGATAGCAGCTATGCGGGGTAGAAGAACTGGCGCAAACGGTACAGAACACCCAGCCTCGAGGAAGCTGATTTAGTAAGAGAAGGGATGTGAAGTTTCGAGCTGAGATTTTGAGTTAAGATAGACCGAGGATGTTTAGTGTTGAAGAAAGTCATAGCTGAGTGTTGTCAAAGAATAGGGGATAAGTGTTTGGAAGATTGTGTCGAGTGGACAGGTGGAGAAACTGTGTTTTTGAGGCGTTGAAGGACAGCAGGTTCCTATTGCCCCAATCGGAAATAATAGTAAGGTCTGAGGCTAAGCGTTCTGCAGCCTCCAGCCTTGAGTCGTTAAGTTCCTGTAGGGTGGTTCTTCTATTAAAAGAAGTTGAGTAATGCAGAGTGGAATCATCGGCGTAGGAATGGATAGAACAGTTCGTTTTGGAAAGAAGATCATCAACGAACAACAGAAAGAGAGTGGGAGATAGGACAGAACCCTGCGGGACACCACTGTCAATAGGTTTAAGGGAAGAACAGTGACCGTTTACCACAGCAGAAATAGAAAGGTCAGAGAGGGAACTTCAGATAAAGCTACAGAGAGAAGGATAGAAACCGTAGGAGGGTAGTTTGGAAAGCAAAGATTTGTGCCAGACCCTATCAAAGGCTTTTGATATGACCAGCGCAATAGCAAAGGTTTCACCGAAACGGCTAAGAGAGAATGACCAAGAGTCAGTTAGGAAAGCAAGGACATCACCAGTAGAACGCCCGTTGTGGAACCCATACAGGCGATCAGATAAAAGATCAGAAGTGGAAAGGTGCTTTTGAATCTTCCGTTTAAGGATTGACTCAAAAGCTTTATATAGACAAGAAAGTAAAGCTATAGGACGGTCGTTTGAGGGACTGAAACGGTCACTATTCTTAGGCACAGGCTGTATGAAGGCATACTTCCAGCAGGAAGGAAAGGTAGATGTTGACAGGCAGAGTTTGACCAGGCAGGGTGTCAGTACGGAAGCACAGTTTTTAAGGACAATAGGAGGCATTCCTTTAGGTCCATAAGCCTTCAGAGGATTGAGGCCAGAGAGGGCATAGAAAACATCACTCTTAAGAATCTTAATAACAGCCATAAAGGAGTCAGAGGGGAGATGAATAGGAGGAATATGCCCAGAATCGTCCAGAGAGGAGTTTATAGAGAAAGTTTGAGAAAAGAGTTCAGCCTTAGAAATAGATGAGACGGCGATGCTGCCGTCAGGACTAAGGAGAGGAGGGAAATAGGAAGAAGTGAAGTTTGAGGAGATGTTTTAGGCTAGATGCTAGAAGTACCGGGAAGAATTATAAAAAGCAAGGTTTTGGCATTTTCTATCAATGAAGGAGTTTTTGGTAAGTCGGAAAATAGATTTGGCACGATTCCGGGAAGAAATGTAAAGATCATGGTTAGCGGGAGTTCGAAGGCTCTGGTACCTTTTGTGAGCTGCCTCTCTATCTTTGAGAGCACGAGAACAAGCGTGATTAAACCAAGGCTTTTTAGCATGAATAGTAGAGAAAGTACGTGGAATGTATGCCTCCATTCCAGAGACAATCGCCTCTGTAATGCGCTGGACACACACAGAGGGGTCTCGCTTTTGGAAGCAGTAATCATTCCACGGGAAATCGGAGAAGTTCATCCTCAGGTCGTCCCACCGAGCTGAAGCAAAATACCAGAAACATCGCCTCTTCGGTGGGTCAAGAGGATGTACAGGAGCCACAGGACAAGATACATAGATAAGGTTGTGATCAGAGGAGCCCAACGCAGATAACAGTTTGACAGAGTAAGCAGAAGGGTTAGAGGTAAGGAAGAGGTCTAGCATGTTGGGCCTGTCTCCAAGTGGGGAATACGTGTAGTGTGCTGAATCATCTGTTCTACGTAGATCGTTCAGGAGAGGAAAGTTTTAGGCTTGCTCACCAGGTTGGTCAGTGAAAGAGGATGAAAGCCAAAGCTGGTGGTGAACCTTGAAATCTCCCAAGATGGAGATTTCAGCGAAGGGAGAGTGGGTCTAGATGTGCTCCACTTTAGAATTCAAATAGTCAAAGGATTTTACATACTTAGAAGAGTTAGGTGAGAGATATTTCCTGTTATATATAGGGTGATCCGAATTATGACTGTGTGTTCGAATAGTGAAGTCGATTATCGGTCCGGTATGAGTCTCATACCAGACCAATAATCGACTCGCCAAACCAACCCACTCCACTATTCGAACACATAGTCATGATTCGGATCACCCTATATATAACGAAGATTCTACTATTTTGTACAACTCCTCACACACCATGTCACTCTTAATGGCGGAGTCCCTTCTCATTAGACGACTGCAGCCTTCACTCTGCACACAGGAATCTTCCATACCATTAGCGTGTTTTTAAAGGTTTGTTTATGTTTTTGTAATCTTTTTCCCGGTATTTGCTGTGTTATTAAGTTACGCCTCTTCTATGCAGCTTTCTGTTGTTACTTCCCGTTTTCTTTTAAGAGACTGCCCACAATCAAACTGTACTCAATTTAAATTTTAATATGTAGTGTCTTGTATGCTCATGCACATTGCTTGTATTGCTTTTATCGATATTTAATGTCCATTTCTAGTCCTGATGATGACTCAAGAAAGAGTCGAAACGTCGACAAATAAAGGATGTTCGTGACAACGCTGGTCCTATTGTTCATCATACGTGTCCGCTTTCCTGCAAGTTCTTCTGTAGCTACTATATATATATATATATATATATATATATATATATATATATATATATATATATATATATATATATATATATATATATATATATATATATATATATATATATATATATATATATATATTTAACCTTTGCTATTGCACTGGACATATCAAAAGCTTTTGATAGAGTCTGGCACAGATCTTTCTTTCCAAACTACCCTCCTACGGTTTCTATCCTTCTCTTTCTACCTTTATCTCCAGTTTCCGTTCTGACCGTTCTATTTCTGCTGGGGTAGACGATCACTGTTCTTCCCCTAAACCTATTAACAGTGGTGTCCCACAGGGTTCTGTTCTATCTCCCACTCTCTTTCTGTTGTTGATTGATGATCTTCTTTCCAAAACGAACTGTCCTATCTATTCTTACGCCGATGACTCCACTCTGCATTACTCAACGTCTCTTAATAGAAGACCCAACCTACAGGAACTTAACGATTCAAGGCTGGAGGCAGCAGAACGCTTAGCCCCAGACCTTACTATTATTTCCGATTGGGGCAAGATAAACCTGGTGTCCTTCATTGCCTCAAAAACACAGTTTCTCCACCTATCCACTCGACACAATCTTCCAAACAACTATCCCCTATTCTTTGACAACACCCAGCTATCACCTTCCTCAACACTAAACATCCTCGGTCTATCCGTAACTCAAAATCTCAACTGGAAACTTCATATCTCATCTCTTACTAAATCAGCTTCCTCGAGGCTGGACGTTCTGTACCGTCTCCGCCAGTTCTTCTCCCCCGCACAGTTGCTATCCATTTACAGGGGCCTTGTCCGCCCTCGTATGGAGTATGCATCTCATGTGTGGGGAGGCTCCACTCACATAGCTCTCCTTGACAGAGTGGAGTCAAAGGCTCTTCGTCTCATCAGCTCTCCTCCTCATACTGATAGTCTTCTACCTCTTAAATTCCGCCGCTTTGTTGCCTCTCTTTCTATTTTCTATCGATATTTTCATGCTGACTGCTCATGTGAACTTGCTAACTGCATGCCTCCCCCCCTCCCGCTTCCCCGCTGCGCACGACTTTCTACTCATGCTCATCCCTATACTGTCCAAACCCCTTATGCAAGAGTCAACCAGCATCTTCACTCTTTCATCCCTCACGCTGGTAGTCTCTGGAACAATCTTCCTTCATCTGTATTTCCTCCTGTTACGACTTGAACTCTTTCAAGAAGAGGGTATCAGGACACCTCTTCTCTCGAAATTGACCTATCTTTTTGGACACTCCTTTGACCTCTATTCAGGAGCAGCAAGTAGCGGGCTTTTTTTAATATTTTTCTTTATGCCTTTGAACTGTCTCCTTAGCTGTATATATATATATATATATATATATATATATATATATATATATATATATATATATATATATATATATATATATAATATATATAGAGATATATATATATATATATATATATAGATATATATATATATATATATATATATATATCTATATATATATATATATATATATATATATATATATATATATACATATATATATATATATATATGTATATATATATATATATATATATATATATATATATATATATATAGCGTGACAACGAACATCTTTATTTGTTGACGTTTCGACCCTTACCTGATTCATCATCACAACTAAAACAAGAGGATACTACAATGACAGTATGCAATACAATAAAACAAGCAGTGTACTATGTACATAAAACACTACACGAGTTAACCCGTCCGCTGCGATTGGCACGGATTTGGCCTTTCCTGGTAGCCTGGTAAAATATAGTCCCAAGTCTTTCTCTGCCTCTGTGGTGGATAGAGGAGTGTTTCCCATGTGGTATTGGTGTGCTGGATATACCCTTCCATGGTGCAGGACTTCACATTTTTCTCCATTGAATTGTAACAGCCACTTTTTGCTCCATTCCAGTAGGTTGATGAGGTCTGACTGTAGGAAACCCGCATTCAATTAGTTAATAATATTACGTTGAAAGTTATCGAATCCTATGAGTCTTAAACGAAAGCGGCAAATAAAAAATAAAACAAATCCAGGTTAAAAGTTAAAGATTTCCAAGAGTCCTAAAAGAAAACGGTAGGTAAGAAAGAATACAAGATAGAATAAACGTGACATAACAATAAAGGAAACATGAAAAAGAAACACTAACAAACCTTAAAAAGCTACCTAATATAGAATGGGCTAATCACACTAACGTAATAATCTTGATGTAAATAAAAACCCACACTGGCAGACGATAAAGTCATATTTTCAACCAAACAGTTTCGGTGGACACTGCCACCATCTTCAGAGGTGTAAAGGAAGATATCCTCTACGCCACTAAAGATGGTGGCAGTGTTCACCGAAAATGTTTGGTTGAAAATATAACTCTATCATCTGCCAGTGCAAGGTAATGTAGTCGACGACTTTTGTGTACAGAGTGGGGGCTGCAGCCGTCGTATTAAGGGAGGCGTTTCAAGCAATTTCGGCGAAAAATATCATTTTCTGTGATATTATGATTTCGGACAACGTAATGTGTGGGCGATGTCTAGGGGGACTATTTAAACCCCGGCGAGAAGTGTAAAGCCCTTTAATTCCATTAAATGCTCTACCAATTAAATGCCTGCGCGCCTCTTCGCGGTCACTATAACATAATATATTATTTTCATCACTGTTGCGTTACTAATGAAGATAGAATGATGCAGTAAAAAACATTGGGATAAGACACTCTTTGGCTACTCATGCAGCGACACCAAGCACGCAGCGAACTTGAAGCTTCAGTCGTACGCTGGCCTTTGCCAGGATAGGTGCTGATGAATATTACTGCAAATAAAAAGTGTTATTTCCCTTATTTGATGCATCATTGTTGTGTTACATCTCTTATTTTCTTACCAATATATGCCTCCATCAAATAAAAGGCTGAAACAGCACCGGAAGGCGAGGAGAACAGCCTCCATCACTGCCTCCCCTTCTACATCTACATCTCCACCTACACAACCACCACTACCTTTACCACCATCCACTTCTCCACCACCTCCTCCTCCTCTATTTACCTCTACATCACCACATGCACAATGAGACTAACCTCTACCTTGTACTTCACATTCTCCTCAACAACCAAGGGTTTGCCGGATTTTTCTCTCTAAATGGGAGCTTCAAGAGACCATCCCTGAGCTCACGTACTATGAGGATCACGTGAAGTACATAATGAAGAAAATATATATTTTCTATTATAATAGCATGAAGGAGGCTCATGAGGCTGTCAAACAACAGGAAGAGGAAAAGTGAAAGCAGTAAAGTCCGTAGGAAAAGAAAGAAAAGGATCACCACTGGTGATGAATATGAGCCTGGAGCTCATTGAATTTTGACACCACCTTGATGACTGAAATTAACAATTGTATATATGATTATGTCTATTTTTTGTGTTGTATTAAGTTAATTTAGTAAATAAAACTGAATTTGTAAGGATATGTTATCATAAAATGGCGGGAGGAGGAAATATAAAATGTTTGAATAAAAAGCCCTGTATCTCAAAACGAGTTTTTTTCGGAATTCAAATCGATGTGGAAGGAATTTCATAACTCTGATTGCCAATCTGCTTCCATTTTCAAATAGTACATAGTATAATCTACATTTGGATGCATGGATATGAATATATGTCTCAAGAGTTGGTCACAGACCAAGTTTAATAACAAAAAAACGGGAAAAAAGTTTAAGTCGAAAAAAAAATCATAACTATAATACAAACATATGTAGCAACTTCATGATGCATCCAAATGTAGATTAATACTTAATGTACACAATATATAAAGGAAAAAGATTTGTGAATGATGGTGTCTTCTACGCATTCACTTTAATAATGCCTAAAATTATTTTTTCGAGTAATTTTTGGAGTAAAAAAATAATATAAAAAAACATTCGATCATTGAGCAATAATATTCCTTTGGGATGAGCAGCATAGTGAGACATATGCGCTGTGATATATTCGTTGAGATAATCCTATACACAAAAAAACCTGCATCGCCTCCCTTAAAAGTGACTTACTATATATAAAGTGATTCGAATCGTGACTGTGGGTTCGAATAGCGGAATGGGAAGGTTTGTAGAGTCGATTATTGGTCCGATATGAGATCCCCTTGTGCTCCGAGATCATGGTTGGCCAACATAACTAGCATTACCGCTACGACACTTGTATTGATATACGACGGAGGATCTCACAGCGCAAGGGATCACATCCTTAACCCGAAACCAATCTCCTTGTTTCGATTGTGGTTTAAAAATGGATCGTAGAGATATTTGTACGCAAAGTTCTTACACTAAACGTTGTATAATGTTTATCATTATTAAGCTTCGTTTGCCGAGATAAGGAATGGGAAAATATATCACAGCGCGGTTGACAGATGTTATGGTCATGGGACTACGTTATATCTTATCTAACTGAATGCCAATATATATATATATATATATATATATATATATATATATATATATATATATAAATATATATATATAGATATATATATATATATGTGAAGTTGGATGGTAAACCATTGTCTCTTGAGTAGTCCCCTCAAAAACTTAAATTCATGGTGTAGGTGATATATGTATATATATATATATATATATATATATATATATATATATATATATATATATATATATATATATATATATATATATATATATATATATATATATATTGGCTGGAGTAGGTAGAAAGACACCTACCGAAACGGCCGCACGCCACTCCTGGTGGGGTGTATATGGGAAGTGAGGAGGGTGCTGAAGCCCTCCAAAGACCCTTCCCATGTCCTCCCTCACTAACCGTTTCCCTATTGTCATATCAACACCAGAGATCATTTAAGCATGCTCTCTAAAGCCAGATCTTCTCTCTATCCACACCACACAATATTCACACAACATACACACCTTTTCCCAAAATTAAAAATTAAAAGAGCGTACCAAAACACTGTCTCGGAATCCCCGCCTGGGGGGGAGGTGGGGGGGGAACCACAAATTCCCCCCAGGAGGACTTCCCTTCTGGCTACCGACCTGAGAGGTGTCTTAATAACTCCTCGAACCTCTTTCTTATCAATTTCTGCAACATTCGTGGTCTTCGTTATAATTTTCATTCTGTGGAACACCATCTCCCCTCCCCTAAACCTCACCTTCTCTTCCTCACTGAAACACAAGTTCTGAGGCTACTGACAGCACTCTCTACTCTGTTCCCTCCTACTATCTCTATCCTAAATTTCAATCCAAAGCTGGATGTTGCGCCTACATGCGCTACGACATCACTTGCTCTCGTGCCCACGACCTTGACTCTTCTGAATTTTCCACCACTTGGCTAAGACTTCATTGACATTATATTACTAAATACATCTGTGCTGTTTATCTCTCACCTAACTCTACTAACTATGTAAAATTCTTTGAGTACTTGAACTCTAAAATGGAGCAGATCTTGATCCACTCTCCTTTCGCTGAAATCTCCATCTTGGGAAATTTTAATGTTCACCACCAGCTTTGGCTTTCATCTTCTTTTACTAACCAGCCTAGTAAACAAGCCTACAGCTTTGCTCTCCTCAACGACCTAGAGCAGTTGCTACGGCACCCTACACGTCTTCCCGACCGTCTTGGAGACAGGCCCAGCATACTTTACGTCTTCCTTACCTCTAACCCTTCTGCTTACTCTGTCAAACTGTTTTCTCCGTTGGGCTCCTCCGATCACAACCCTATTTGCGTATCCTGTCCAATCGCCCATGTGGAATGAATACTGCTTCCAGGAGCGAGAACCCTCTGTGTGTGCCCAGCGCAACAAAGAGGTGATGGCCTCTGGAATGGAGGTATACATTCCACGTACTTTCTCTACTCCTCATGCTAAAAAGCTTTGGTTTAATCACGCTTGTTCTCGTGCTGTCAAAGACAGAGAGGCAGCTCACAAAAGGTACTAGAGCCTTTGCACTCCTGCCAACCATGATCTTTACATTTCTGTCCGGAATCCTGCCAAATCTATTCTTCGATTTACCAAAAGCTCCTTCATTAATAGAAAATGCCAAAACCTTGCTTTTTCTAATTCTTCCCGGGACTTCTGGCATCTAGTTAAAAGGATTTCCTCCAACCTCACTTCTTCATCTTTTCCTTTTCTCCTTAGTCCTGAAGGTAAAACCACCGTCTCATCTATCTCTAAGGCTGAACTCTTCTCTCAACCTTTCTCTAAAAACTCCACCCTGGACGATTCCGGGCAAATTCCTCCTACTCATCCCCCTTCTGACTCCTTTATGTCTATTATTACGATTCTAACGAATGATGTTTTCCATGCCCTCTCTGGCCTCAATCCTCAGAAGGCTTATGGACCTAATTGAGTGCCTCCTATTGTCCTTACAAACTGTGCTTCCGTACTGACACCCTGCCTGGTCAAACTCTTTCACCTCTGCCTTTCAACATCTACCTTTCCTTCCTGCTGGAAGTAGGCCTTCATACAGCCTGTACCTAAGAAGGGTGACCGTTCCAATCCCTCAAACTACCGTCCTATAGCTTTAATATCTTGTCTATCTAAAGCTTTTGAATCAACCCTTAACCGGAAGATTCAAAACGACCTATCCTATTCTGATTTTCTATCTGGTAGCCAGTATGCGTTCCGCAAGGGGCGCTCTACGTTCTCCTTGGTCTTGGTTCTCCTCTTGGTCATCCTCTCTTAGCCGTTTCAGTGAAACCTTTGCTATTGCGCTGGACATATCGAAAGCTTTTGATAGGATCTGGCACAAATCTTTGCTTTCCAAACTACCAAAATACGGTTTCTCTCCTTGTCCCTGTACCTTTATCTCTAGTTTCCTTTCTCACCGTTCTATTTCTTCTGTGGTAGACGGTCACTGTTCTTTTCCTAAACCTACTAACAGTGGTGTCCTGCAGGGCTCTGTCCTATCTCCCACTCTCTTTCTGTTGTTCATTAATGATCTTCTTTCCTACGCCGATGACTCTACTCTGCATTACTCAACTTATTTTAATAGAAGACCCACCCAAAAGGAACTAAACGATTCAAGCCTGGAGGCTGCAGAATGTTTAGCCTCATCCTTACTATTATTTCCGACTGAGACAAAAAGAGCCTAAAAAACACTGTTTCTCCACCTATCCAGTCGACACAATCTTCCAAATACCTATCCCCTATTCTTTGATGACACTCAGCTATCACCTTCTTCAACACTAAACATCCTCGGTCTATCCTTAACTCTAAATCTCAACAAGAAACTTCATATTTTTTCTCTTACTAAATCAGCTTCCTCGAGGCTGGGCGTTCTGTATCGTCTCCGCCAGTTTTCTCCCCCGCACAGTTGCTAACCATTTATAGGGGCCTTGTCCGCCCTCGTATGGGGTATGTATTTCGTGTGAGGAGGGGCTCCACTCGCACAGCTCCATTGGACAGAGTGGAGTCTAAGGCTCATCGTCTCATCAACTCTCCCCTTCTTACTGAAAGTCTTCTACCTCTTGAATTCCGCCGCCATGTTGCCTCTCTTTCTATCTTCTATGGATATTTTCATGCTGGCTGCTCTTTTGAGCTTGCTAACTGGGATAGTTTTAATATATATATATATATATATATATATATATATATATATATATATCATATATATATATATATATATATATATATATATATATATATATATATATATATATATATATATATATATATATATATA
>NC_066517.1:4537295-4619613 GCF_024679095.1 Eriocheir sinensis | reverse complement strand
ATATATATATATATATATATATATATATATTTATCATAGCTAGGCGTTATCATGATAAGTTATCGCGCTTTATCTTAATGCTAAAAATCGGATTATCAGCCATCGCTATTTATTTAAATATATATCAGTATCTTCGTTGCTTTTGTAACCCAACTAGCGATAATCGCTACTTGCTTTTCCGCCTCTCAGGAAAAAAAGTGTCATCCTTACTGCGCATGCGTGGCAGTGTTGTATGAAAAAAACTTCCAGGGGTATGAAATATCTTCGTTGATGAGATTTCATACTTAGGTCATGAAAATTAAAACACTGATTTATTTTTCATGCTACTCAAAAATCAATATATCATGAGAGAAAAATCATTCAACTTTGCCCCCAAAAAATGATTGTTCACTGCCTCAAATTGATATTCCATATTTGTTTGTGAGCATCATCATGGTAGCCAAGAGAAAACGGTGTTGTGTTGTTTGGTGTCCCATCGTCAAAAGCTGGCTTTTTGTGTGCCTGGCCACTGGTCTCTCGTAGACTGCGCATGCTCAAGATGGCATAAGATGCCAGTACGAACCTGTACAGTCTCCACAATGCTTTTTTAACACATTAAAGAGTTGCTGGAAAGCTTAATCAAACATACAGTACCACCATCCTCGCTGTTTCTAGAACGACGTACACTCTGTACACATATAAATACAACTCGTAACAGAGTGTCGTTCTAGAAACTGGCAGCGAGGATGGTGGTAATGCTACTATATGTCTGATTCAGCCTTCAGCAACTCTTAAATTACGGTTTAAAAGCTTTGAGACTGTACCGGTCTACGCTTGCTGGTCTGAGCATGCACCGTTAACGAAGAGACCGAAGTCGTTTGTAAACAAATTTTTGACGGTGGGGACGCCAAATGACACAACACCGGTTCAAACATTCTAAGTATTAACGTCCCGCATATGTACGTGTCAGCGTGTGGTTTTAAGGTTTTATAAGTTTCCTAAAATACAGATAATGAAAATTTGAATTCATCAATGTTGTTCTGTCTGGAAATATCAATATAGTATCGTTTTCGCCTATCGGACTTATCGCTAGCTAGTATCGGAACTGTGGATTTATATCAGGTATCGGTTATCGGTTATCGCCTATATTTGTGTCTCTAGTTAACGAATATCGGTTATCGCCGTTAAGGTTTTTCATTATCAGTTATCGGTTATCGGGAATAAGAGGTTTTCTGTTGTCAAACTTATGCAATATATATATATATATATATATATATATATATATATATATATATATATATATATATATATATATATATATATATATATATATATATATATATATATATATATATATATATATATATATATATATCATATACTATGATATATATATATATATATATATATATATATATATATATATATATATATATATATATATATATATATATATATATATATATATATATATATATATATATATATATATATATATATATATATATATATATATATATATATATATATATATATATATATATATATATATATATATATATATATATATATATATATATATATATATATATATATATATATATATATATATATATAGATATATATACTCCAGTGTGAGATATATGGGAAGCTTGAGGAGAGTGCTAAAGCCTTCAAAGACCCTTCCCATGTCCTCACTAACCGTTTCCCTTTTGTCTCATCAACACCAGAGAGCAGTTCAGCATGCTCTCAAAAGACAGTTCCTCTCTCTTTCTACACCACAATACATTCACACAGCACACACACCTTTTCCTAAAATTCAAAATTCAAAATAGCTCACGAAAACATCGCCTAGGAGTCCCCGCCTGGGGGGGTCCATAAATTCCCCCAGGACACCTCGTCCTGATAACTCCTCGAACCTCCTCCTTATCAATTTCTGGAAAATTCGCGGTTTTCGTTCTAATTTTCATTCTGTGGAACACCATCTCTCCTCCTCTAAACCTCACCTTCTCTTCCTCACCGAAACACAGGTTTCTGAGGCTACTGACAGCAACCTCTACTCTGTTCCCTCCTACTATCTCTATCCTAAATTTCCATCTAAAGCTGGATATTGCGTCTACGTGCGCAACGACATCACTTGCTATCGTGCCCATGACTTTGACTCTTCTGAATTTTCCACCATCTGGCTAAGACTTCATTGTCATTCAATTACTAAATACATCTGTGCTGTTTATCTCTCGCATAACTCTACTAACTATGTAAAATTCTTTGACTGGCTGAATTGGTAGCGTACTGGGCCCACATTCACCGCGTGATGGACGACGCGGGTTCGAATCCCCACGCTATCACCTCGGATTTTTCAGTCACCGCCGAGTGGCTTAAAACTACCCACATGCTGTCCTAAAGACTACCCATCAACCCATCAAGAACGAGTTCCGGGGGGCAGCATGAGCCAGTGCAGGATGGCGCCACTATAAACACTCGCCTGCGCCAGAACGGGCTGGGCCGACCATCAGGCCCCACCGGGAAGAAGCCTTGGGCTGACCATCAGGGCCCACCGGGAAGATGCCTACCGGCGCAATAGGCAGCGACGTAAAAAAAAAAAAAAAGTCTAAAGTGGAGCACATCTTGACTCACTCTCCCTTTGCTGATATCTCCATCTTGTGAGATTTCAATGTTCACCACCAGCTTTGGCTTTCATCCTCTTTCACTGACCAGTCTGGTGAACAAGCCTACAACTTTGCTCTCCTCAACGACCTAGAGCAGTTGGTTCAGCACCCTACTCGTATTCATGACCGTCTTGGAGACAGGCCCAACATTCTAGACCTCTTCTTTACCTCTAATCCTTCTGCTTACTCTGTCAAACTGTTCTCTCCGTTGGGCTCCTCCGATCATAACCTTATTTCTGTATCCTGTCCTATCGCTCCTGTACATCCTCTGGACCCATCGAAGAGGCGATTCTTCTGGCATTTTGCTTCAGCTCGGTGGGACGACCTGAGGATGTACTTTTCCGATTTCCCGTGGAATGATCACTGCTTCCAGGAGAGAGATCCCTCTGTGTGTGCTCAGCGCATCACAGAGGTGATTGTCTCTGGAATGGAGGCATACATTCTACGTACTTTCTCTACTCCTCATGCTAAAAAGCCTTGGTTTAATCATGCTTGTTCTCGTGCTATTAAAGATAGAGAGGCAGCTCACAAAAGGTTCCAGAGCCTTAGAACTCCCGCCAACTTTGATCTTTTCATTTCAGCCCGGAATCGTGCCAAATCTATTCTCCGACTTACCAAAACTTCTTTCATTAATAGAAAATGTCAACACCTTGCTTCTTCTAATTCTTCCCGTGACTTCTGGCATCTAGCCAAAAATATCTCCTCCGGAGTTTACCACGACTCCAGACTGGAGGCTGCAGAACGCTCAACCTCAGACCTTGCTATCATTTCCGACTGGGGCAGAAGGAACCTTGTCTCCTTCAATGCCTCAAAAACTCAATTTCTCCACCTATCAACTCGACACAATCTTGCAAACACCTATCCCCTATTCTTCGACAACACTTAGCTGTCACCGTCTTCAACACTAAACATCCTCGGTCTATCCTTAACTCAAAATCTCAACTGGAAAATTCATTCTCCTCTCTAGCTAAATCAGCTTCCTCGAGGTTGGGCGTTTTGTATCGTCTCCGCCAGTTCTTCTCCCCCGCGCAGTTGCTATCCGTATATAGGGGCCTTGTCCGCCCTCGTATGGAGTATGCATCTCACGTGTAGGGAGGCTCCACTCACACAGCTCTTCTGGACAGAGTGGAGTCTAAGGCTCTTCGTCTCATCAGCTCTCCTCCTCCTACTGATAGTCTTTTACCTCTTAAATTCCGCCACGATGTTGCCTCTCTTTCTATCTTCTATCGATGTTTCCACGCTGACTGCTCTTCTGAACTTGCTAACTGCATGCCTCCCCCCCTCCCGCGGCCCCGCTGCACACGACTTTCTACTTATGCTCATCCCTATACTGTCCAAACCAACCTGTACTTTCAGCATCTTCACTCTTTCAGAACCTCACGCTGGACCCTACGACTTGAACTCATTCAAAAAAGTTTTCAGACTGCCTACGACTTGAACTGTCTCCCTTTCTTTATATATATATATATATATATATATATAGCAGGTATATATATATATATATATATATATATATATATATATATATATATATATATATATATATATATATATATATATATATATATATATATATATATATATATATATATATATATATATATATATATATATATATATATATATATATATATATATATATATATATATATATATATATATATATATATATATATATATATATATATATATATATATATATATATATATATATATATATATATATATATATATATATATATATATATATATATATATATATATATATAAAATGGCATGAAGTTAGCAAGTCCAGAAGAGCAGTTAGCATGAAAATATCGATAGAAGATAGAAAGATATGTAACATGGCTGCGGAATTTAAGAGGTAGAAGATTATCAGTAAGAGGAGAGCTGATGAGACGAGGAGCCTTAGACTCCACTCTGTCCATGAGAGCTGTTTGAGTGGAGCCCCCCCACACGTGAGATGCATATCCCATACTAGAGCGGACAAGACCCTGTATATGGGTAGCAACTGTGCGGGGGAGAAGAACTCGTGGAGACGATACAGAACGCCCATCCTCGAGGAAGCTGATTTAGTAGAAGAGGAGATGTGAAGTTTTCAGTTGATATTTTGAGCTAAGGATCGACCGAGGATATTTAGTGTTAAAGAAGGTGACAGCTGAGTGTTGTCGAAGAATAGGGGATAGGTGTTTGGAAGATTGTGTCGAGTTGATAGGTGGAGAAATTGGGTTTTTGAGGCACTGAAAGACACAAGGTTCCTTTTACCCCAATCGGAAATGATAGCAAGGTCTGAGGTTAAGCGTTCTGCAGCCTCCAGCCTGGAGTCATGTAATTCCTGTTGAGAAGATCTTCTGTTGAAAGAAGTTGAATAATGCAGAGTGGAGTCGTCAGCGTATGAGTGGATAGGACAGTTTGTAATGGAAATAAGATCATTGATGAATAGCAGGAAGAAAGTGGGTGATACGACAGAGCCCCGTGGAACACCACTGTTGATAGGTTTAGGGGAAGAACAGTGACGGTCTACCACAGCAGAGACAGAACGGCCAGAAAGGAAGCTGGAGATAAAGGAACAGAGAGAGGGATAGAAACCGTAAGACGGCAGTTTAGAGAGCAAAGACGTGTACCAGACTCTTTCGAAAGCTTTCGATATGTCTAGCGCAACTAAAAAAGTTTCACCGAAACGGCTAAGAGAGGATGACAAAGAGTCACTTGATAGAGCAAGAATATCGCCAGTAGAACGCCCCTTGCGGAACCCATACTGACGATCATATAGAAGGTCAGAAGTGGAAAGGTGCTTTTGAATCTTCCGGTTAAGGATTAATTCAAAAGCTTTAGATAGACAGGAAAGTAAAGCTAAAGGGCGGTAGTTTGAGGGATTGGAACGGTCACCCTTCTTAGGCACAGACTGTATGAAGGCGTACTTCCTGCAGGAAGGAAAGGTAGATGTTGACAGGCAGAGACGAAAGAGTTTGACCAGACAGGATGTCAGCATGAAGGCACAGTTTTTAAGGACAATAGGAGGCACTCCATCACGTCCATAAGCCTTCTCCTAGTTGAGGCCAGAGAGGACATAGAAAACATCATTCTTAAGAATCTTAATAACAGGCATAAAGTAGTCAGAGGGGGATGAGTAGGAGGAATATGCCCAGAATCGTCATGAGAGGAGTTTTTACAGAAAGCTTGAGAGAAGAGTTCAGCCTTAGAGAGAAATGAGACGGCGGTGCTGCCGTCAGGTTTAAGGAGAGGAGGGATAGAGGAATAAATGAAGTTGGAGGAGGTATTTTTGTCAAGGTGCCAGAAGTTTCTGGAAGAATTAGAAAATGCAAGGTTTTGACATTTCTTATGGAAGAAAGAGCTTTTGGTAAGTCGAAGAATAGATTTGGCACGATTTCGGGCGGAAATGTAAAGATCATGGTTAGCGGGAGTTCGAAGGCTCTGGTACTTTTTATGAGATGCCTCTCTATCTTTGATAGCATGAAACAAGCGTGATTAAACAAAGGCTTTTTTAGCATGAGGAGTAGAGAAAGTACATGGAATGTGTGCCTCCATTCCAGAGACAATCACCTCTGTGATGCGCTGGGCACACACAGAGGGGTCTCTATCCTGGAAGCAGTAATCATTCCACGGGAAATCGGAAAAGTACATCCTCAGGTCGCCCCACCGAGCTGAAGCAAAATGCCAGAAGCATCGCCTCTTCGGTGGGTCCAAAGGATGTACAGGAGCGATAGGACAGGATACAGAAATAAGGTTGTGATCGGAGGAGCCCAACGGAGAGAGCTGTTTAACATAGTAAACAGAAGGGCTAGAGGTAAGGAAGAGGTCTAATATGTTGGGCGTATCACCAAGACGGTCGGGAAAACTTGTAGGGTGCTGAACCAACTGCTCTAGATCACTGAGGAGAGCAAAGTTGTAGTCTTGTTCACCAGGCTGGTCAGTGAAAGAGGATGAAAGCCAAAGCTGTTTTCAGCGAAGGGAGAGTGGGTCAAGATGTGCTCCACTTTAGAGTTCAAGTAGTCAAAGAATTTTACAGTTATTAGATTTAGGTGAGAGATAAACAGCACAGATGTATATAGTAATAGAATGACAATGAAGTCTTACCCAGATGGTGGAAAATTCAGAAGAGTCAAGATCACGGGCAGGAGAGTAAGTGATGTCGTTGCGCACGTAGGCGCAACATCCAGCTTTGGCTTGAAATTTAGGATAGAGATAGTAGGAGGGAGCAGAGTAGAGATTGCTGTCAGTAGCCGCCGAGACCTGTGTTTCGGTGAGGAAGAGAAGGTAAGGTTTGGAGGAGGAGAGACGGTGCTCCACAGAATGGAAATTGGAACGAAGACCGCTAATGTTGCAGAAATTGATAAGAAGGAGGTCTGAGAAGTTATCAAGATAACTCTCAAGTCAACAGTCAAAAGGGTAGTCCTTCCTGGGGGGAGTTTGTCGTTCCTCCCCCAGGCGAGGACTACGAGGCTCGGCTAATTATCGCCATTTTGAATTTGTAAAATTTTGGGAGATGATGTTTATGTTGTGTGAATGTAGTGTGGTGTGGAAAGAGAGATAATCTGTCTTTAGAGAGCATGCTGAACTACTCTCTGGTGGTGTTGAGACGATAGGGAAACGGAAAGTGAGGACATGGGAAGGGTCTTTGGTGGGCTTCAGCACCCTCCTCGCTTCCCATATATGCTTCACCGGGAGTGGCTTACGCCCGTTTCGGTAGGTGTCTTCTTACCTACTTATTATTATTATTATCATTATCATCATCATCATTATTATTATATTTTCTTACAGTAAATCTTAGGGTGGGCGGGGCGACTCACCCCCCGGCGTATGCCTTCATTGACTGATGATTGATTACAGTAAATGAGGCAGTTCAAGGACAAAACATAAATGCGTAAAATAAAGTTTGATATAACGCTGTTCCCGCAAGAAGACAGGAGGATATTCTAAAATGGGGATCAGATTCAGTTGGAGAGGCGTCTGGATACTCACCTCCAGAAAGCATTCAAGTCGTGGGAAGGAGAAAATAAAAATAAAGACACAGGGAGGAGTGGAGACATCCAGTTAAGGAAGTTACAAAGAGCAGATAGCTTAAAATTAGATCGATAGAAAATAGAATGGGAAGCAACATAGCGGCGGAAGCAAAGAAACATAAGGCTGTCATTAAGAGGAGGGGAGCTGAGGAGACGGAAAGCCTTCGACTCTTGTTTCATTCAGGAATGGACAATGCCCTTGCATACAGTTAGTACTTGGGAGGTGAAAACTAACCCCTGCCATCAAGAAAGCTGATTTAGTAGGAAATGAGATATGAAGATTCCAGTTGAGTTGTCGGTGAAGAAACTGAGCTTTTGAGTTGTTGAAAGACATCCAAGTTTCTTTTGTCCCATTTATAAAAAAAACTAAAAGGTCAGGATTTATGCCCTGAGTTATAAAGTTTACACATATATTCAAAGATATTTGTAAATGCAGTGTGAGGTGGCACCATTACACTCACCCTGGGAAACACAACACCTGCACTGGTTCCCATACGCACAGTAACCCAGGGTTGTCTCAGTGATCGAACAACTTTGTTTACAAGTTCCTCTGCCCCCAGCACACTGTTGACCTGCCTGGCACTGCGGCGCTGGTGTAACGGGAGAAGGGGCGGGAACACCTGTTGATTGATTGATTTGTGTCATTGTTCGAAAAGTACAACAAATGAGAAAGGTTATATCTGGACGCCCAACCCCGAACAATCTTGATAGATACACAAAGGCATTAAAAGAACTAAAAAAAACTAATTCAGTAATTAAGATATAAAAAAAAGTACTACAAAGAACAATAAGAAAGGAAAAGGGTGCTTGTCTATTCAACTGTTGAGTAATATGAAAAGGAACAGGGACTGTACAAAGGATTTAAACGGAGAAGCACGGATTCAACTATAAAAATGCAAAAAAAAGTGCTATTAAAAATAACGAAGGAGGAAGGAGGTGTTCGCCCCTGTCAACTTCCAAGCTATACGAAAAATTATAGCAACAGTATGAAAAATAAACCTATTCTCACCTACATAGCGTAACATGTAGTGTATAGTGGGCCCAGAGTACGGTATATTCACCATTGCATACGCAACATTATAACTAGTGTTCAAATCAGGGGAGAAACCTTGCTCTAAAAAAATAAGCTGAAGTATAAAATTAAAAAAAATAGCTATTATAAAAGACATACTAAATAAATAGAACTTTCCAAGCTATATTTTCAAAAGTTTATATTTGAACTGGAGCTCACTTTCCGTTTGTTTGTTTGTTTTTTTCGTTGGTTTCTTTTTACATTATAAACACTAATTGGGATGATGGAGACCCACCTGTTCCTTTCCGGACACAGCAGTCACAGCCCCCTCCGCAGGATACATTTGGGGACTTTTCTTCCTTCCTCCTGCAGTTTTTCCTACATTTCCCTATTGCTCTGCACTTTGCAGAAGTCTCACACTCCTCGCTTTCTTCATCTGGGAAACAAATAGATTAGTGCAACGATTCATGTATCTTTAAGGTACGGAATATCAGGGAACTTTTGTTTTGGTGCATTTAAGTGGCGAATGGATTTTTCTTCCACACTTAGGGAAACAAGGCAAGAGCTGAACACACACAAAAAGACCATAACCCGCTCTTCCTGTCTACTTACATATCTATCTACCTGTTTATCTACCTACCTATCTATCTATCTATCTGTCTCACGTTTTCAGCATTTTGTGTCACTTTTTATATGGAAGAGAGCGTTGCAAACTTTTTCCTTTTTTTGTTTTGGCCTTGTCCTGTCCTTTATGCTGTGAAAAGAAATGTATTTACTTATATATATCTCTTGGGATGCAGGAAAGTTTTTCGTCACACTTTGCAAAGAATAATTGAATAATTATACTCACTAGGGATGCAGCATTTACAATTTTTCCCACAGCCTCTCTTTTCTTCCTCATTTGCCCTGCATCTTTTTTTACATCTGCCTCCCTTTAGCCGAGAGCAACTTGATGCCTTGGGGCAGCCTGAGAAGAAAAATAAGCATGCACATATAAAGGCCTGTTCACCAGTACATACCATTTGAATTACTGAATCCGAGGACTTTTTTTCCATTTACCTGTCGTTACTTGTTATCTTAATATAAAGAAACATCATGTAATTTAATGTGTTCCCATTGTTATGTTTTTGTTGCATTTGTTTCTCAGATCTTTTTACTTCCTAAAATGGCAAAGAATTATTCCTAATGGTTGAAAAATTTCCTAGTCTGTACTCTCCATATATATATATATATATATATATATATATATATATATATATATATATATATATATATATATATATATATATATATATAGATATATATATATATATATATATATATATATATATCCGTGCTGTCACCCTGCCTGGTCAAACTCTTTCGCCTCTGCCTGTCAACATCTACCTTTCCTTCTTGCTGGAAGTATGCCTTCATACAGCCTGTACCTAAGAAGGGTGACCGCTCCAATCCCTCAAACTACCATCCTATAGCTTTACTTTCTTGTCTATCTAAAGCTTTTGAATCAATCCTTAACCGTAAGATTCAAAAGCACCTTTCCACTTCTGACCTTCTATCTGATCGCCAGTATGGGTTCCGCAAGGGGCGTTCTACTGGTGATCTCCTAGCCTTCTTAACTGACTCTTGGTCATCCTCTCTTAGCCGTTTCGGTGAAACTTTTGCTATTGCGCTGGACATATCAAAAGCTTTTGATAGGGTCTGGCACAAATCATTGCTTTCTAAACTACCCTCCTACGGTTTATATCCTTCTCTCTGTACCTTTATCTCCAGTTTCCTTTCTGACCGTTCTATTTCTGCCGTGGTAGACGGTCACTGTTCTTCCCCTAAATCTATTAACAGTGGTGTCCCACAGGGTTCTGTCCTATCTCCCACTCTTTTTCTGTTGTTCATTGATGATCTTCTTTCCAAAACGAACTGTCCTATCCATTCCTACGCCGATGATTCCACTCTGCATTACTCAACTTTTTAATAGAAGACCCACCCTTCAGGAACTTAACGACTCAAGGCTGGAGGCTGCAGAACGCTTAGCCTCAGACCTTACTATTATTTCCGATTGGGGCAAGAAGAACCTGGTGTCCTTCAACGCCTCAAAGAAACAGTTTCTCCACCTATCCACTCGACACAATCTTCCAAACAACTATCCCCTATTCTTTGACAACACCCAGCTATCACCTTCTTCAACACTAAACATCCTCGGTCTATCCTTAACTCAAAATCTCAACTGGAAACTTCATATCTCATCTCTTACTAAATCAGCTTCCTCGAGGCTGGGCGTTCTGTACCGTCTCCGCCAGTTCTTCTCCCCTGCACAGTTGCTGTCCATATACAGGGGCCTTGTCCGCCCTCGTATGGAGTATGCATCTTATGTGTGGGGGGGCTCCACTCACACAGCTCTTTTGGACAGAGTAGAGGCTAAGGCTCTTCGTCTCATCAGCTCTCCTCCTCATACTGATAGTCTTCTACCTCTTAAATTCCGCCGCAATGTTGCCTCTCTTTCTATCTTCTATCGATATGTCCACGCTGACTGCTCTTCTGAACTTGCGAACTGCATGCATCCCCCCCTCCCGCGGCTCCGCGGCACGCGACTTTCTACTCATGCTCCTCCCTAGACTGTCCAAACCCCTTATGCAAGAGTTAACCACCATCTTCACTCTTTCATCCCTCACGCTGGTAAACTCTGGAACAATCTTCCTTCATCTGTATTTCCTCCTGCCTACGACTTGAACTCTTTCAAGAGGAGGGTATCAGGACACCTCTCCTCCTGTATTTGATCTTCCTTTCGGCCACCTCTTTTGCTTTACTTTAGGAGCAGCGAGTAGCGGGCTTTTTTATTACAGTTTATTTTTTTGTTGCCCTTGAGCTGCCTCCTATATATATATATATATATATATATATATATATATATATATATATATATATATATATATATATATATATATATATATATATATATATATATATATATATATATATATATATATATATATATATATATATATATATATATATATATATATATATATATATATATATATATATATATATATATATATATATATATATATATATATATATATATATATATATATATATATATATATATATATATATATATATATATATATATTTCGGTATTGTCATTGCAGTATCTGTTCACTTCAATCTTCCCCATTTCCATTAGTGTAATTAGTCATAGTATTTACATATAAAATTATTTTTCTCTGCATATGTCTGTATATTTACACTATCAGGGAGGGGGAGGAGCTATTTTCTTTACAGCATCAAAAGTACAATACAACATGAACTCTTTTATAACTAGGAAACATTATAAATGTTTCTCTGTTGTTTAAGTAAGATAAAACAATGACTATATTATTTAAAAAGAACGGTTATGTATTTTATTGTATTACCATTGTTGTAGTTCTGCTGTAATTGCAATTTTTCGATGGTCATATCACTTAATTGTAGATACAGAACCATCACGTGGCTCACTGATTGTTAGATATGCATGTATCTCAGTGCAAAGATATAAAGGATGGACGGATGAAGCAGGTAAAGCAGCAGTGGGGTCTTTGCAATTTTGTACGTACCACTACAGTTATGGATATTCACATCTGGATAAAAAATTCTGGAAAATTGACCGAAGATCAAAAAGAACTTAAGTTATTAGAGAATGTTCATCAATCTTCATTTCGATAATAACTCATTTTATTATGAATCAGTTGAAACATCCATAGAATTATCTTTCCCCTGTTAGAGTACTTGCCCTTTCCCTCTCACCTGGTTCTCTCACCTGGTGGGCTTCCCAGAACCCGGTAGACACAGGGCCCAAAAGGAAGCCGCACTCTGCTGATGCGCCAGCCCGACTAATTCAATAACCTCCGTACATACAAATACATGTGCTATAGACAGAGCTGGAATTGTGCATCATGTCAGCAAAGTAAATAATCAATTAATAATATGTAAATGAACAAACTAAAATGTAAAAAGTCTGTCACCGAGATGAGCAGCAAGGGATGCTCTAAATGCCGAGAGTGAATCAGCTGAAACAACATGCTGGGGAAGAGAGTTCCACAGCGAAATACCTCCGACGTTGAAGAACCTCTTGCGGATCTCTAATTCATCTCTTATGTGTGCAACCTTATACCGATGGCCTCTTGTGGTGCCTAGAGGTGGACTGACAAACATATCCTCGGGGGCAATAGCACAAAAACCGTTAAATATTTGCCAATACTTTACCATGTCATGTCGTAGCAGCCGACCATGGACAGAGTACAAGTCCAAAGCCTTCAGTCTCTGGGAATAACTTAGATGCTCCATACCTCTAATGTTCCTGGTCCAACGTCTCTGCACTGACTCAAGTGAGTTGAGATCAGTAATATATCCCAGATTCCACACAGCTGAACAATATTCAAGTAAAGGCCGAGTGTGCGTCACATAAATAGGGACAAGAAAGGAAGCATCGCGGCTTAAGTAGATTTTGAGCCATGCCACCTGCTTTCTGGACGACGTTCTGTATGTGCTGGGGAAATTTCAAGGAAGAATCGACATTAACCCCAAGGTCCATTGCAGAATCTTTAACTGGAATAAGAATGCCATTTAGATAATACATACCAGAGGCCGGTAAACCCGACAAGTCCACGGTCCGCCTAAAGCGGTCCTCTCCCCTCCCAAGATCACCCGCCTGCCCTCTCCATGACCTGTCTCTCTAAAGTCGTATGTTTAAAATGTTAGGTTCGTCGTGGCTGTCTTTCTTATATGAAAAGACTCTCTACTGGCAGGGGTTGTGTTTGTCTCACCGCGTCCTCCTTTTTTGGCGTCTTCAGTATCGTTGCGGGTTGAGGCTTTCCCTTTTACTTTTTTCCTTTGTACTTTGTTGCTTATAATCTTGGATTTCCCTTCATTTTTCTTTTTCTTTGTTATCCCTCGTCTTGTCGTTTTTTTCTTTTCAGCAACTGTGTCTTTCTTATGTTTGACTCCTTGGTGTAGGCCTTTTGCATCTTTCCCCTGTTTTCCTCTGAGCTGCGTGCCTCCTTTATTGTTTTTCTTTTGTTTGGCTTCATGCTGTGAGCTTCCTTTTCGGGCCTCTGGTGATGCGATATCTTCACCATTCTGTCGTGCACTCACTAAGTCATCGCCGTCCACCTCCGTCCAGCTCCGCTTTTTATCAAGGACTGAACGGACCACTTTACCGTCAACCTCATTCTTCCTGTCTGAGACCTGCTGGCGTGCTTCTAGGGGTTTCAAGCCCCCATTGTCTAAGGACAACACCGTTGGCATGAGGGCAACGATTCCCAGGAGAACAGCCGTCAGGGCGGGCTTCATCTCGATGGGTGATGAAGGCGTCGTTCTCCCTCTGACAGGGTCAGTTTCTCCATGCACAACAGAAGCCTCAATCTATACAGAGCTGACAGTCAGCTGGGAAGTATTGGTTGTCAAAAGCGTGACTGTGTTTTATATCCCTGGTCGCTATGCCAACGTTGCAGTATGTTCAACACACCAATCACACTGTACACCTGCAACAAAATATTTAGCATTCTTCTCGTCACGAAATGCGCTTACCTGCTATTCGTTTTTGGGTTAATGTAAGCCCATACGTTGGTCGATAACAACGCTTGTAAGTTGTAATTATTACTTGATGAATAATTACGTGTTATTAGTGTTTCAATATGACCTCTACATGAAGTACCGTCAATTATAAACACTAGTTATACTGAAGGGAAGAAGAGGTCTTCGTGTATTGACCCCATGTTTAGGGACAAGTGCCAGTCTCTCATATGTCAGTCCTTCATCTAACGACATTTTGTGATCCAAAGACATTTTGCATCATCGACGGACGCGCCACAGTTTCAAATTCATAGATAGAAAAGTGTCAAGTGGCTGTGAAGTAAAAAAAAAAAAAAAAAAAAAAAAAAACTGCTCTCGATTTTCGTCACACCGCAAAGAATAATTATACTCACTGGAGAAGCTTGCAGCGTCTGGTATTGTAAAATTTTCACCAACAGAATCGCGAGTCGTCCGTTAGTCCAAACCAGAATTTTCCAACATGTGTGCGTGTGTGTGTGTGTGTGTGTGTGTGTGTGTGTGTGTGTGTGTGTGTGGATGGCGTGTGATCATGATGCACGAAACTTGTCACACACGCCAGCTGTTAGGGAGGAACTGATGTAAATATATATGCAAAAAAATATATCAGGAAAAATATTTCAGAATAAACATAAAAAACAGTTGTAAGTCTTTCTGCTACCGAATATATACATACATATTTTCCTTTTTGTTTTCATTTCCGTGAAGCCTCGGACACGCAGCATGTCAGTAATCAAGACAAGTGTGTCTGTAGCGTGAGCCAGAAAAATCATCCGAAAATCTTCACAACACACCACTCACGCACTTGACCTCACTCAATACACACACACACACACACACACACACACACACACACACACACACACACACACACACACATTAAACACACACACACACACACACACACACACACACACACACACACACACACACACACACACACACACACACACACATTAAACACACACACACACACACACACACACACACACACACACACACACACACACACACACACACACACACACACACACACACACACACACACACACACACACACACGTTTCATATTAGTGACACCTTAGCATGTGGTCTACTTGGTCTTATATATATTTTCTTGTTTTTCTTTTTTACAGCACGGGGGCAGCTCAAGGGCAAAAAGAACAAACAAACAACAAAAATAAAGCCTCCTAGGCTCTTTTCAAGAAAAAATAAAAGAATGAGAAGCTAAAAGAGAGGTCAATTTCGGAAGGAGAGGTGTCTAGATATTCTTCTCTTGAAGGAGTTCAAGTCTTAGGCAGGAGGAAATAGAGACGATGGAAGATTGTTCCAAAATTTACCAAAGGAAGGGATGAAAGAATGAAGATGCTGGTTAACTTTTGCATAAAGAATTTGAATAGAATAGGGATGACCAGGAGTAGAAAGTCGTGTGGAGCGGGCTGCGGAAGGGGGGAGGCATGTAGCTAGCATGTTCTGAAGAGCAGTCAGCATGAAAATATCGATAGAAGGTAAAAAGAGATGAATAACTGGAGTGGAGTTTAAGAGGTAGAGGACTGTCAATAAAAGGAAGGGGGTTGATGAGGGAGACGAAGAGCCATCAGACCTGTGTGTGTGGAGCCTCCACACACATGAGATGCATACTTCATACGAGGACGGACAAAGCCATTGTATATGGACAGTACCTAAGATGGGAAAAAGAATTGGTGGAAACGATACAGAACGTCAAATATCGAGGAAGCTGATTTAGCAAGAGATGAAATATGAAATTTCCAGTAAAGACTTTGAGTTAAGGATAGACCTTGAGTTTAGCGTGCGGTCCACCTGGCCATTTACATTGAAGCGTGCCGTCTACCTAAACTACAATAAATTTGTACTGCAGATTAATAAAAAGCAAATGAAATAATGATCAATGATAAATTATTAACGACATACGCAATCACCAAAATCATAATCTTAAAAAAAGTTCAATAGTATATTGGTCATCATTTTTAAAGAATGCATTGGTGCTACATAACTGATATAAGCAATTTGTATTCAAACCCTTTACAAATACACACTTCGTATATCATTTCGGAATGCCACAAACAATTTTGCTGCATCTTTTTTTCAGTACTTTCCAGCAAATATAATTAATATATGACTGGAAAAGCTTTCGCCCAAGTCTAAGGTGTGCATTATCGTGCTTTGGCAACCTGGGGCGGAATTCACAAACATACTCAATAACTAAGAACTAACATAACTACGCACTATTGATTTAGCGACCGACGTTAGCGTCAGATTCACGAAGCAAACCTTAGATGATAGTTAGAGGCGCGCTAAGTCAGTGAGGCCGCTGATTGGTTGATGACGTCATTGGCCTTGCAGCGAATCGCAAGCACGTTTACAGAACCGTCAGCCAATCCTAGGGAGCCCCCTCCAGCTGCTGGTTCAAGAAACCCATTATCTTTTCCCATTTTTCTTATTTTTAAGGCAAGCTGTACGAAATCGTAATCTACGAATCTAATTATTTCGTTGTTTGCTGCACATTTACGTCAAGGTAACTCTGCTGTTCGATGTCTTGTTACCTACGAACATGGTTAAGATGAAGAAAAAGAAGATGCGGAGGAGATTGAGGCAGGAAGAAAGCAAAGAGAAATATGGGACAGATATCGAGGCAGACAGGAACGAAGGACAAGGAAGGAACGAGGGAAAGGTAAGACTGTCTTGCCATATCTGCAGCCCAACTCATGGGCTAGCTCTCACCCAACAAAGGTCCATGGTCCCTCCACGGAGGGACAAATCTAGAGACGGATGGATGAATGGATGAGAGGGTAGGAAGATAAAGGAGAGGGAGGTCTGGCAATCCCCCGGCCGCGGGCGTCGGTGTTGCCATACCGCCCACACTTATCATATACCTCTCAAAGGGTGTATATCTCATCATTTTATAAAGAAATGGGCTTCCTCTACTCGCAAAGTTATATTTCAAGTTGAAAAACGCGATTTATAAGCATTTATACGTAAATATGATAATATTGTTAGCGTTTACTACACCCCCGAGGCAGTAGTAGTAGAGGCGCTAACCCGTGACGTCATCGATTAGTTGGTAGTTATTACCACGCGAGCTTTGTGAATCTCAATGTTCCCAAAACTACGCACTAAGGGCCCAAAACTACGAACTAAGCCTTTGTGAATTCGACCCATGTACATCCTCTGGACCCACCGAAGAGGCGATGCTTCTAGCATTTTGCTTCAGCTCGGTGGGACGACCAGAGGATGTACTTTTCTGATTTCCCGAGGAATGATCATTCCTTCCAGGAGAGGGACCACTCTGTGTGTGCTCAGCACATTACAGAGGTGATTGTCTCTGGAATGGAGGCATACACTCCACGTACTTTCTCTATTCCTCATGCCAAAAAGTTTTGGTTTAATCTCGCATGTTCTCGTGCTGTCAAAGATAGAGAGGCAGCTCACAAAAGGTACCAGAGCCTTCGAACTCCCGCTAACCATGATCTTTACATTTCCGCCCGGAATCGTGCAAAATCTATTCTTCGACTTACCAAAAGCTCTTTCATCCATAGTAAATGTCAAAACCTTGCTTTTTCTAATTCTTCCAGAGACTTCTGGCACCTAGCCAAAAATATCTCCTCCAACTTCACTTCTTCTTTCCCTCCTCTCCTTAACCCTGACGGCAACACCACCGTCTCATCTATCTCTAAGACTGAACTCTTCGCTCAAACTTTCTGTAACAACTCCACCCTGGACGATTCTGGGCATATTCCTCCTTCTCGCCCCCCCTCTAACTCCTTCATCCCTGTTATTAGGATTCTTAAAAACGATGTTTTCTATGAACTCTCTGGCTTCAACTCTCAGAAGGCTTATGGACCTGATGGAGTGCCTCCTATTGTTCTTAAAAACTGTGCCACCGTGTTGACACACTGCCTGGTCAAACTCTTTTGTCTCTGCTTGTCAACATCTACCTTTCCCTCCTGCTGGAAGGATGCCTTCGTACAGCCTGTGACTAAGAAGGGTGACAGTTCCAATCCCTCAAACTACCGCCCTATAGCTTTACTTTCCTGTCTATCTAAAGCTTTTGAATCAATCCTTAACCGGCAGATTCAAAAGCACCTTTCCACTTCTGACCTATCTGATTCCCAGTATGGGTTTCGCAAGGGGCGTTTTATTGGCGATCTTCTTACTTAACTGACTTGAGTCTGGCACAACTCTGCTTTCTAAACTGCCCTCTTTTGGATTCTATCCCTCTCTCTGTTCCTTTATCTCCAGTTTCTTTTCAGGCCGTTCTATCTCTGCTGTACGGTCACTGTTCTTCCCCTAAACCTATCAACAGTGGTGTCCCCCTGTCCCGCAGGGCTCTGTCCTATCACCCACTCTCTTCCTGTTATTCATCATTGATCTTCTTTCCACAACAAACTGTCCTATCCACTAATACGCTGACGACTCCACTCAGCATTATTCAACTTCTTGCAAAAAAGACCCTCTCAACAGGAATTACAAGACTCCAGACTGGAGGCTGCAGAATGCTTAACCTCAGACCTTGCTATCCTTTCCGATTGGGGTAAAAGGAACCTTGTGTCCTTCAATGCCTCAAAAACCCAATTTCTCCACCTATCAACTCGACACAATATTTCAAACACCTATCCCCTATTCTTCAACAACACTCAGCTGTCACCTTCTTCAACACTAAACATCCTCGGTCTATCCTTAACTCAGAACCTTAACTGGAAGCTTCACATCTCTTCTCCCACTAAATCAGCTTCCTCGACGTTGGGCGTTCTGTATCGTCTCCGCCAGTTCTTCTCCACCGCACAGTTGCTATTCATATACAGGGACCTTATCCGCCCTCGCATGAAGTATGCATCTCACGTGTGGGGGGGCTCCACTCACACAGCTCTCTTGGACAGAGTGGAGTCTAAGGTTCTTCGTCTCATCAGCTCTCCTCCTCTTACTGATAGTCTTCTACCTCTTAAATTCCGCCGCCATGTTGCCTCTCTTTCTATCTTCTATCGATATTTTCACGCTGACTGCTCTTCTGAACTTACTAACTGCATGCCTCCCCCCCCCGTCCCGCGGCACACGATTTTCGTCTTAATCTCATCCCTTTACCGTCCAAATCCCTTACACACGAGTTAACCAGCATTTTCACTCTTTAATCCCTCACGCTGGTAAAGTCTGGAACAATCTTCCTTCATCTGTATTCCCTCCTGCCTACGACTTGAACTCTTTCAAGAGGAGGGTATCAGGACGCCTTTATACCCGAATTGACCTATCTTTTGGCCACTCCTCTTGACTCTTTTGTAGGAGCAGTGAGTAGGGTTTTTTTTTTCATTATTGTTTCCTTCTTTTTTTTTTGCCCTTGAACTTTTCCCTCCATTGTAAAAAAAAAAAGACGCATTTTGCTCGAAAGTCATCAACGACTCCCCTTCCCTCACTTACGTGTGCCCTTGCAGCTTTTTCCCTCAAGGCTGACATTCTGTGTCGCTCTTCTACCATTCCACCTAAGAATGTCAAGAAGCTAGTCATTCCTAGTGATTTATTGGAGACAGTTTTAAAACTGCTTCACACTATTCATGCTTGTCATTCAGGCTGAGACAAAATTTTATTAGCGGGTCTCCTTGTGTTCTGTATTTCTTTTTAGGTTCTGCTCTTGCTATAATTCTCTTTGTTTGTATGTGTGTTTCACCCTGATTTTGTTGGAGAGGGATTATTGGGTCCCAACAATGGTCTTGGCTCCATTGCCTAATAAGTCTGCCTTTGTTTTCAACCTCATTTGTCCCTTCACGACTCCTCGTGTTCTCTAAGGCAACAATGGGATTGAATTAAAAAAAAACTGGTATAGGCTACTCCAAAATGTCTGCCAACCGTAACATCCAACGGACTCTCATAGCTGTAAATCGCTCAGCTTCCAATGGCCTTGTTGAGAGGACAAACAGAATAATTCTTGAAATCCATCACCATTATTCAGGTCATTTTCATGAAACATGGGAAGATTGGCTTCCTCATGTTGCGGCGTCCATTAATGATTCTCTGAATTCCTCTACACTCTATAGGCAAGGCACCACACCACATCTTATTTGCTCTTGACAAAAAAAGATCGTCTAATGACGTGCTTCTGCAGCCTCCTCCCCAACTTTATTCGGTGGGTGAATACTCTAAGATACAACTTAACTGTTTTCAGTTAATCCATGTCTCTCAAAGAAACGCTGAAAGCTTTCCGAGAGATGATACGTAAGCAGCCTACGACTCCACGGGCCCGGGCTCGAATCCCGGCCTGGGCAGTCGGCTTGCAGCTCACCCAGCTGTTCATCCTCCCTTTCGGGTTAGTCAGTAAATGGGTATCCGGGGAAACCTGGAAAAGGTAAACTGCGGCAATCACTGACTTCACATTAACCCGTGGCCATGAGTAATGGGTTCCTACCCACCACAGTTGCAAAGGCCTAACGGTACGGAGCCGAGCACCGCAGCCACGCGCAGCTATAGAGATCCACCCAACTTTGCCACACGTCAGAGGTCAACCTGCTAGCGGGCTCAAAAAGGTGGTTGCTCCCCTCCCATGCCCCCCATCTGTCACACCTGACACGCACCACTGTTGGTCGTTAGGTTAACACCTGTAACACTTCACCTCTTCGCCGGACAACACTAGTCCTACTTCCTATAGACGTAAGTTGTGGTTCACTAACTGTCACTAATGAAGAGAACTTCACTAATGAAGAGAACTTCCTCACTTTTTTTTTTTTTTATTGTTTTCAGTGTCGAAACGTCATGTTAGCTCTCCCCCCTTTTTTTGTGTTTAACCCCATTATTTTTGGGGGGAAAGTTTCCTCCTGAGCTGATCAGTTCAGATAACGACGTTGAGGTAGGCCTACTTCAGGAGGAACTAAATGTCCCATATGAGTGGGCTGACAAATGGATGATTCAGTTCAATATCGACAAATGCAACGTCCTAAGTATGGGAAGAAATAACCGCAAAAGTAATTATACATTAAATAACACGCCTCCTGACCACTCTAGTTGCGATAGGGATTTGGGTGTGCTTGTGAACTCTAATCTTCCACCCAGAAATCAATGTATTATCTCCAGAAGCCGCGCAAATAATCTCTTTTTTTTTATTTCTTTATCGAGAAGCGTAAGCAACCGGAGCTCAGAATTCATCCTTAAGCTGTATTTGGTTAAACCTCACCTGGATTATGCTGTTCAGTTTGGTGTCTTCATTACAAGAGGGATATAGATTTCCTCGAAGCAATAGAGAGCAAAATTACTAAAATGAACCAAGGACTTGGGAACTTACCGTACAGAGAAAGACTAAAGCAACTTAACATGCATTTCTTGGAAAGACGTAGAATGCGTGGGGATTTATTTGAGATGTTTATATGGTTTAAAAGCATTAACAAGTGCAATTTGAATAAAGTGTTTATATTAAAAACTGCTGTGAGAATACGCAGTAATGGGTATAAGTTGAATGTATTGAGGTTCGGGAAAGAAATATAGAAATAAGCAAGAGCTGGTTTACGAACACGATGGTGGATGAGTGGAACAAAGGATGAGGTATGTAATTCAGGCAAACACAATTGAAACCTTTAAACGAAGATTAGATGCATTTATGGACGGGAAGGGAATTTGATGAGCAATCCATCTTCAGGATCTGCCTTTTGAAGGCCGTCTGGTCTTCTGTAGTCTCCCTATGTTCTTGTGTATCCTTGTGTGTGTGTGTGTGTGTGTGTGTGTGTGTGTGTGTGTGTGTGTGCGCGCGAGTATATAATGTGTATGTGTATCTATCTATCTATCTATCTATCTATCTATCTATCTATATCTATATCTATATATATATATATATATATATATATATCTATATATCTATCTATATATCTATATATATATATATATATATATATATATATATATATATATATATATATATATATATATATATATATATATTATATATATATAAATATATATATATATATATATATATATATATATATATATATATATATATATATATATATATATATATATATATATATATATATATATATATATATATATATATATATATATATATATATATATATATATATATATATAGATATATATCTTTTACCGAATATATACACGAATATTTTTCTCGTGTGTATTCATTTTCAGTGGGCCATTACCCCGCAGCGTGTAAGCAATCAAGACAGGTGGAGTCGTAGAGCACGGCAAGAAACTGTTCCGGAAACACTCACAACACACAACTCACGCACACTCCTCTCTCCTCTCTCTCTCTCTCCCTCTCTATATATATATATATATATATATATATATATATATATATATATATATATATATATATATATATATATATATATATATATATATATATATATATATATATATATATACATATATATATATATATATATATATATATATATATATATATATATATATATATATATATATATAAAATGGTATTTTGCTTCAGCTCAGTGGGACGACCTGAGGATGTACTTTTCCGATTTCCCGTGGAATGATTATTGCTTCCAGGATAGAGACCCCTCTGTGTGTGCTCAGCGCATCACAGAGGTGATTGTCTCTGGAATGGAGGCATACATTCCTCGTTCTTTCTCTATTCCTCACGCTAAAAAGCCTTGGTTTAATCACGCTTGTTCTCGTGCTGTCAATGATAGAGAGGTAGCTCACAAAAGATACCAGAGCCTTCAAACTAATGCTAATTATGAACTTTACATTTCTGCCCGAAATCGTGCCAAATCTATTCTCCGACTAACCAAAAATTCTTTCATTAATAGAAAATGTCAAAACCTTGCTTTCTCTAACTCTTCCCGTGACTTCTGGCATCTAGCCAAAAACATCTCCTCCAACTTCACTTCTTCATCTTTCCCTCCACTCCTCAGTCCTGACGGCAACACTGCCGTCTCATCTATCTCTAAAGCTGAACTCTTCTCTCAAACTTTTTCTAAAAACTCCACTCTGGACGATTCTGGGCATATTCCTCCTACTCATCCCCCCTCTGACTCCTTTATGCCTGTTATAAAGATTCTTCAAAATGATGTTTTCTATGCCCTCTCTGGCCTCAATCCTCAGAAGGCTTATGGACCTGATGGAGTGCCTCCTATTGTCCTTAAAAACTGTGCCTCCGTGCTGTCACCCTGCCTGGTCAAACTCTTTCGCCTCTGCCTGTCAACATCTACCTTTCCTTTTTGCTGGAAGTATGCCTTCACACAGCCTGTACCTAAGAAGGGTGACCGCTCCAATCCCTCAAACTACCGTCCTATTGCTTTACTTTCTTGTCTATCTAAAGCTTTTGAATCAATCCTTAACCGTAAGATTCAAAAGCACCTTTCCACTTCTGACCTTCTATCTGATCGCCAGTATGGGTTCCGCAAGGGGCGTTCTACTTCTTAACTGACTCTTGGTCATCCTCTCTTAGCCGTTTCGGTGAAACTTTTGCTATTGCGCTGGACATATCAAAAGCTTTTGATAGGGTCTGGCACAAATCTTTGCTTTCTAAACTACCCTCCTACGGTTTCTATCCTTCTCTATGTACCTTTTTCTCAAGTTTCCTTTCTGACCGTTCTATTTCTGCCGTGGTAGACGGTCACTGTGCTTCCCTAAATCTATTAACAGTGGTGTCCCACAGGGTTCTGTCCTATCTCCCACTCTTTTCTGTTGTTCATTGATGATCTTCTTTCCACAACGAACTGTCCTATCCAGTCCTACGCCGATGATTCCACTCTGCATTATTCCACTACTTTTAATAGAAGACCCACCCTTCAGGAACTTAACGACTCAAGGCTGGAGGCTGCAGAACGCTTAGCCTCAGACCTTACTATTATTTCCGATTGGGGCAAGAAGAACCTGGTGTCCTTCAACGCCTCAAAAACACAGTTTCTCCACCTATCCACTCGACACAATCTTCCAAACAACTATCCCCTATTCTTTGACAACACCCAGCTATCACCTTCCTCAACACTAAACATCCTCGGTCTATCCTTAACTCAAAATCTCAACTGAAAGCTTCATATCTCATCTCTTACTAAATCAGCTTCCTCGAGGCTGGGGGTTCTGTACCGTCTCCGCCAGTTCTTCTCCCCTGCACAGTTGCTGTCCATATACAGGGGCCTTGTCCGCCCTCGTATGGAGTATGCATCTCATGTGTGGGGGGGCTCCACTCACACAGCTCTTCTGGACAGAGTGGAGGCAAAGGCTCTTCGTCTCATCAGCTCTCCTCCTCATACTGATAGTCTTCTACCTCTTAAATTCCGCCGCAATGTTGCCTCTCTTTCTATCTTCTATCGATATTTCCACGCTGACTGCTCTTCTGAACTTGCTAACTGCATGCCTCCCCCTCCCGGCCCGCTGCACTCGACTTTCTACTCATGCTCATCCCTATACTGTCCAAACCCCTTATGCAAGAGTTAACCAGCATCTTCACTCTTTCATCCCTCACGCTGGTAAACTCTGGAACAATCTTCCTTCATCTGTATTTCCTCCTGCCTACGACTTGAACTCTTTCAAGAGGAGGGTATCAGGACACCTCTCCTCCCGAAACTGACTTATCTTTCGGCCACCTCTTTGGATTCTTTTTAGGAGCAGCGAGTAGCGGGCTTTTTTATATTAAAGTTTACTATAGTGTGCCCTTGAGCTGTCTCCTTTGCTGTAAAAAAAAATATATATATATATATATATATATATATATATATATATATATATATATATATATATATATATATATATATCGACGCGGGTTCGAATCCCCACGCTACCACTCGGATTTTTCAGTCACCGCCGAGTGGCTTAAAACTACCCACATGCTGTCCTGAAGACCACCCATCAACCCGGACTCTAGAGGAAGCCGTCCAAGCAAATCAAGAACGAGTTCCGGGGGGCAGCATGAGCCAATGCAAGATGGCGCCACTATAAACACTCGCCTGCGCCAGAACGGGCTGGGCCGACCATCAGGCCCCACCTGGAAGAAGCCTTGGGCCGACCATCAGGCCCCTCCGGGAAGATGCCTACCGGCGCAATAGGCAACACCCAAAAAAAAAAAAAAATATATATATATATATATATATATATATATATATATATATATATATATATATATATATATATATATATATGATGGGTAGGCGCCGAGTGGCTTAAAACTACCCACATGCTGTCCTGAAGACCACCCATCAACCCGGACTCTAGAGGAAGCCGTTCAAGCGAATCAAGAACGAGTTCCGGGGGACAGCATGAGCCAATGCAAGATGGCGCCACTATAAACACTCGCCTGCGCCAGAACGGGCTGGGCCGACCATCAGGCCCCACCTGGAAGAAGCCTTGGGCCGACCATCAGGCCCCACCAGGAAGATGCCTACCGGCGCAATAGGCAACAACGTAAAAAAATATATGTATTACATATATATGTATTACATATATGTATATATATATAAATATATATATATATATATATATATATATATATATATATATATATATATAAATATATATATATATATATATTTATATGGGTGTGGTTGGGTGTGGGTGTGGGAGTGTATATATATATATATATATATATATATATATATATATATATATATATATATATATATATATATATATATATCAAGGAACTGTCTTTAACCGACAGAAAACATCTCAAGAAACCACCTTTGCCAGGAATCGAACCCGTGATTTCTGAATAAAAATCAGGGCACATAACAACCATGCCACCTGATGAGCTAAAAGACTTCACGCCAGAGGTTGCATTTAAGCAGCCAACCTGACGCCCCCACCCTCTTACGAGGAATGAAAGGTAAAGAAGTCCCGCTCACGCTCGGGGCAGTCGGAAAGAATTTTAATCAATCCCAGACGACACAACGCCGTGGTATATATATCAAGGAACTGTCTTTAACCGACAGAAAAACATCTCAACAAACCACTTGTGCCTTTTATTAAGGTACTTAAGAATGATGTTTTCTATGCCCTCTCGGCTCTCAACTCTCAGAAGTCTTATGGTCCTGATGGACTGCCTCCTATTGTCCTTAAAAACTGTGCTTCCGTGCTGACACCCTGCCTGGTCACTCTCTTTCGTCTCTGCCTATCAAAATCTACCTTTCCTTCCTGCTGGAAGTACGCCTTCATACAGCCTGTGCCTAAGAAGGGTGACCGTTCCTATCCCTCAAACTACCACCCTATAGCTTTACTTTCCTGACTATCTAAAGCTTTTGAATCAATCCTTAACCTGAAGATTCAAAAGCACCTTTCCACTTCTTACTCTCTTAACTGACTCTTGGTCATCCTCTCCTAGCCGTTTCGGTGAAGCTTTCTCAGGTGCGCTAGACATATCGAAAGCTTTCGATGGAGTCTGGCACAACTCTTTGCTTACTAAACTGCCCTCTTACGGTTTCTATCCTTCTCTCTGTTCCTTTATTTCCAGTTTCCTTTCCGGCCGGTCTATCTCTGCTGTAGTAGACGGTAACGGTTCTTCCCCTAAACCTATTAACAGTGGTGTTCCACAGGGCTCTGTCCCATCACCCACTCTCTTCCTGTTATTCATTAATGATCTTCTTTTCATAACAAATTGTCCTAGCCACACATACGTTGACGACTCCACTCAGCATTATTCAACTTCTTTCAACAGAAAACCCTCTCAACAGAAATTACAGGACTCCAGACTGGAGGCTGCAGAGCGCTTAACCTCAGACCTTGCTATCATTTCCGATTGGGGTAAAATGAACCTTGTGTCCTTCAATGCTTCAAAAATCCAATTTCTCCACCTATCAACTCGACACAATCTTCCAAACACCTATCCTCTATTCTTCGACAACACTCAGCTGTCACCTTCTTCAACACTATAAATTTTCGGTGTATCCTTAACTCAAAATCTTAACCGGAAACTTCACATCTCTTCTCTCACTAAATCAGCTTCCTCGACGTTGGGCGTTCTGTATCGTCTCCTCCAGTTCTTCTCCCCCACACAGTTGCTATCTATATACAGGGGCCTTGTCCGCCTTGTATGGAGTATGTATCTCACGTGTGGGGGGGCTCCACTCACACAGCTCTCTTGGACAGAGTGGAGTCTAAGGCTTTTCGTCTCATCAACTCTCCTCCTCTTATTGATAGTCGTCTACCTCTTAAATTCCGCCGCCATGTTGTCTCCCTTTCTCTCTTCTATCGATATTCTTACGCTGACTGCTCATTTGAACCTACTAACTGCATGCATCCCCCCTTCCCGCGGCCTCGCCGAACGTGACTTTCTACTCAAGCTTATCCCTTTACTGTCCAAATCCCTTACGCACAAGTTAACCAGCATCTTCACTCTTACATCATTCACGCAGGTAAATTTTGGAACAATCTTCCTTCATCTGTATTCCCTCCGGCCTACGACCTGAACTCTTTCAAGAGGAGGGTATCAGGACACCTCTCCCTCCGAAGTTGATCTCTCTTTTGGCCACTCCTCTGAGTGCTTTTTTGTGGGGGCAGCGAATAGCGGTGTTTTTTTTCATTATTGTTTCCTTTTTTTTACCTTAAGCTGCTTCCTCTGCCGTAAATATATATATATATATATATATATATATATATATATATATATATATATATATATATATATATATATATATATATATATATATATATATATATATATATATATATATATATATATATATATATATATATATATATATATATATATATATATATATATATATATATATATATATATATATATATATATATATATATATATATATATATATATATATATATATATATATATATATATATATATATATATTTTTTTTTTTTTTTTCTTTCCAGCTAAGGAGACAGCTCAAGGGGCAAAGAAAAAAAAGAAAAAGGCCTGCAACTCACTGCTCCTGAACAGAGGTTAAAGGAGTGTCCAAAATCAGAGGTTAATTTCAGGTGTCCTGATACCCTCCTCTTGAAAGAGTTCAAGTCGTAGGCAGGAGGAAATACAGATGAAGGAAGATTGTTCCAGAGTTTACCAGCGTGAGGGATGAAAGAGTGAAGATGCTGGTTAACTCTTGCATAAGGGGTTTGGACAGTATAGGGATGAGCATGAGTAGAAAGTCGAGTGCAGCAGGGGCCGCGGGAGGGGAGGCATGAAGTTAGAAAGTTAATAAGAGCAGTCAGCGTGGAAATTTCGATAGAAGATAGAGAGGCAACATTGCGGCGGAATTTAAGAGGTAGAAGACTATCAGTATGAGGAGGAGAGCTGATGAGACGAAGAGCCTTGCCTCCACTCTGTCCAGAAGAGCTGTGTGAGTGGAGCCCCCCCACACATGAGATGCATACTCCATACGAGGGCGGACAAGGCCCCTGTATATGGACAGCAACTGTGCAGGGGAGAAGAACTGGCGGAGACGGTACAGAACGCCCAGCCTCGAGGAAGCTGATTTAGTAAGAGATGAGATATGAAGTTTCCAGTTGAGATTTTGAGTTAAGGATAGACCGAGGATGTTTAGTGTTGAGGAAGGTGATAGCTGGGTGTTGTCAAAGAATAGGGGATAGTTGTTTGGAAGATTGTGTCGAGTGGATAGGTGGAGAAACTGTGTTTTTGAGGCGTTGAAGGACACCAGGTTCTTCTTGCCCCAATCGGAAATAATAGTAAGGTCTGAGGCTAAGCGTTCTGCAGCCTCCAGCCTTGAGTCGTTAAGTTCCTGAAGGGTGGGTCTTCTATTAAAAGAAGTTGAATAATGGAGAGTGGAATCATCGGCGTAGGAATGGATAGGACAGTTCGTTTTGGAAAGAAGATCATCAATGAACAACAGAAAAAGAGTGGGAGATAGGACAGAACCTGGGACACCACTGTTAATAGATTTAGAAGAACAGTGACCGTCTACCACGGCAGAAATAGAACGGTCAGAAAGGAAACTGGAGATAAAGGTACAGAGAGAAGGATAGAAACCGTAGGAGGGTAGTTTAGAAAGCAAAGATTTGTGCCAGACCCTATCAAAAGCCTTTGATATGTCCAGCGCAATAGCAAAGTTTCACCGAAACGGCTAAGAGGATGACCAAGAGTCAGTTAAGAAGGCTAGGAGATCACCAGTAGAACGCCTTGCGGAACCCATACTGGCGATCAGATAGAAGGTCAGAGTGGAAAGGTGCTTTGAATCTTCCGGTTAAGGATTGATTCAAAAGCTTTAGATAGACAAGAAAGTAAAGCAATAGGACGGTAGTTTGAGGGATTGGAGCGGTCACCCTTCTTAGGTACAGGCTGTATGAAGGCATACTTCCAGCAAGAAGGAAAGGTAGATGTTGACAGGCAGAGGCGAAAGAGTTTGACCAGGCAGGGTGACAGCACGGAGGCACAGTTTTTAAGGACAATAGGAGGCACTCCATCAGGTCCATAAGCTTCTGAGGATTGAGGCCAGAGAGGGCATAAAACATCATCATTTGAAGAATCTTTATAACAGGCATAAAGGAGTCAGAGGGGATGAGTAGGAGGAATATGCCCAGAATCGTCCAGAGTGGAGTTTTTAGAAAAGTTTGAGAAGAGTTCAGCCTTAGAGATAGATGAGACGGCAGTGTTGCCGTCAGGACTGAGAGTGGAGGAAAGATGAAGAAGTGAAGTTGGAGGAGATGATTTTGGCTAGATGCCAGAAGTCACGGGAAGAGTTAGAGAAAGCAAGGGTTTGACATTTTCTATTAATGGAAGAATTTTTGGTTAGTCGGAGAATAGATTTGGCACGATTTCGGGCAGAAATGTAAAGTTCATAATTAACATTAGTTTGAAGGCTCTGGTACCTTTTGTGAGCTGCCTCTCCATCATTGACAGGACGAGAACAAGCGTGATTAAACCAAGGCTTTTTAGCATGAGGAGTAGAGAAAAAACGAGGAATGTGTGCCTCCATTCCAGAGACAATCACCTCTGTGATGCGCTGAGCACACACAGAGGGGTCTCTATCCTGGAAGCAATAATCATTCCACGGGAAATCGGAAAAGTACATCCTCAGGTCGTTCCACCGAGCTGAAGCAAAATGCCAGAAGCATCGCCTCTTCGGTGGGTCCAGAGAGTGTACAGGAGCGATAGGACAGGATGCAGAAATAAGATTGTGATCGGAGGAGCCCAACGGAGAGAACAGTTTGACAGAATAAGCAGAAGGGTTTGAGGTAAAGAAGAGGTCTAGAATGTTGGTCCGATCTCCAAGACGGTCGGGAATACGTGTAGGGTGCTGGACCAACTGCTCTAGGTCGTTGAGGATAGCAAAGTTGTAGGCTTGTTCACCAGGATGGTCAGTGAAAGAGGATGAAAGCCAAAGCTGGTGGTGAACATTGAAATCTCCTAGGATGGAGATTTCAGCGAAGGGAGAGTGGGTCAAGATGTGCTCCACTTTAGAATTCAAATAGTCAAAGAATTTTACATAGTTGGTAGAGTTAGGTGAGAGATAAACAGCACAGATGTATTTAGTAATAGAATGACAGTGAAGTCTTAACCAGATGGTGGAAAATTCAGAAGAGTCAAAGTCGTGGGCACGAGAGCAAGTGATGTCGTTGCGCACGTAGGCGCAACATCCAGCTTTGGATTGAAATTTAGGATAGATAAAGTAGGAGGGAACAGAGTAGAGATTGCTGTCAGTAGCCTCAGAAACCTGGGTTTCGGTAAGGAAGAGAAGGTGAGGTTTGTGCTTTCGTTAAGGATGAATTTGATTATTGCAATTTTAAATTTGTTAGGGAAGTAACCCATCGACAAAGAATGTTGTTGTTTTTTTACAACAAAGGAGACAGCTCAAGGGCACAAAAAAAAGGAAACAATAATTTTAAAAAAAAGCCCGCTACTCGCTGCTCCTAAAAAAAGAATCAAAAGAGGTGGCCGAAAGAGAGGTTAATTTCGGGAGGAGAGGTGTCCTGATACCCTCCTCTTGAAAGAGTTCAAGTCGTAGGCAGGAGGAAATACAGATGAAGGAAGATTGTTCCAGAGTTTACCAGCGTGAGGGATGAAAGAGTGCAGATGCTAGTTAACTCTTGCATAAGAGGTTTGGACGGTATAGGGATGAGCATGAGTAGAAAGTCGTGTGCAGCGGGGCCGCGGGAGAGGGGGAGGCATGCAGTTAGCAAGTTCAGAAGAGCAGTCAGCGTGAAAATAGCGATAGAAGATAGAAAGAGAGGCAACGTCGCAAAAAGAGAGGATGTTCTTTAGTGTTAACAGTGCTGTTTCTGGGAGGTGGCTTAGTATTGTCTTATTGATTATTGTTTCTCTTGGCGTGTTATTTTTGAAGGTTCGGATAGCTCTTTTGATTTCATCCATAGTTATTATTGCATCTGTATGTTCTGTGGCCCGCAATATGCCAGTATCTGAAAGGTGGTGTGGTCTGCGTACGGGCTCGTTTGCACTGAGGTATTCCAGGACTTCATTTTCATTATCTGCATCATAGTTTATGTTTTTTTCAGGTGAAATTTTAAAAACTTGTTCCCAGACCTCTCTGAAAGCTTTCTCTTTTTCTTTCTTGGTTGTTATTTTCCTATTGTTGACAATTAGATGTTGGTTAGGTATTTTATTTGATGATTTGAGTTTTCTGACTTGGCTCCAGAAGTTCTTGGGTGTATTATAACTCTTGGTCAGTTTCGTTAGGGATTCTGTGAAGTTGATGTCTCTGATTCTTTCTGTTTCCTGTTTGATTGCTGATTTAAGTTTTCGGTAGTGGTGGTAGTGCTGTATAGTCCATCCGAGTGTTTGTGCGTGTATTTGTAGTATCTTGAATTGATGTTGTAGGTAATGTAGTCGAGGGCTGGTAAGTGGCCTCTGAGTTAATACTGTTGATTTTTGGGGTTATTATGTATGCCTTCTTCTATTATATTATACCATTGGTTCAGGTTGTTGTCTAAAGTTGTTCTGTCCATCTGCTCTGGAATTTGTATGCTATCCATTTTTCCTTGTATCTCGCTTATGAGTTTATCCCAATCAGCCTTTATGTGGTCGGGTATTGGTGTTGTTTTCTCTCTCACCGCCTCTGCTCTGTGGTGAGCGTGATCACGATTGGCAAGTGATCTGAAGTTGTAAGTGGTCCGGATTCGGTGATGATGTTGTGGGTTGCTTTATTGTTGCTTAGTATGATGTCTGGTGTGGAGCTGATATTTTGAAAGAAGTATGTTGGGAAGTTTGGCCAAGGTGCACTGCTTTCCCATTTTGAATGAATTTGACAGTCCTTTTCCCACATTGTTGTTCCTGTGCGATCCTAAGAGCGTGTGCTTGGCATTTAGGTCGCATATTATGTAGGTGGGGTGGTCGTTGTAAAGAAGCTTGTGGAAGTCCGGGAACGGCAAGTACGGCTTTCTTGGTGGTAAGTAGGTGGTAGCGATTGATAGTCTTCCTATTGATGTGTTTAGTTTTAGTTCTATGACATCTGTAATGAAGTCATCATTGACTGTGTGTTGTATGTTGGATTTGACTAGTATTGCGGAGCCGTCGTGGGGTTCTCCAGATGTATTTCGGATGTAGGTGTTATATCCTTTGATATGAAGTCGTGGTTGTTTTGTATTCCATGACTGTTTATGAGGATGACATCGGGGTTTATTTGTAAGTATGTATTTGTTTCACCAGGGCGTGAATGAGACAGCACCGGAGGTAACTCTCTTTACTATGGGGTCCAACCTGTTAATACGGGTACACATCATACACACAGCCTGCTATCTCACCATAACATTCACAACATAATCCCCGACTAATGCACTATGATCACAATATTCACGAATCTCCATCAGTGCTAACAATCAATACACGATTAAATCGACGAACTTACACAGTGCCTCCCCTATCAGCGCATAGGTGAATCCCTGCATAACATTCCTGGGACAGGATCACGTCCCACAGATCCAGGGTCACGAACACTGTAACACGACGTCCTTGTAAACTCCCAACTCACCACATCACTAATTTATACATGCCAACTGCACTATGTGTGGTAACAACCTACACAGAACCTAACTCGATACAGTATCAAGTGAATAGAAAATCAAAATGTTACACTTCACTAAGATAGCTCAAAATACATAGTAACTCACCCGAAATTCCTGCCCCACAGCTGGGCACTGTAATTCTGGCGTCAACACCCCCGGCTAGTTCCCCTGCAGCTGGGACACGGTGCTCTCATTCATGCCGCTAGCAAACAGCGCCCCCACCTCACCGCACACCGCTTCCCAATGAAATGAATGGCAGCCTAGCTGACCCCCGGGACAACAGGTCCGCCCCAGCCACGTCACCCAACTCCCACGTCACAAACTCCACACAAGAGCAACGACATGCGCAAATAAGAGAAACAAAATACAGGAAATGTTACCGTAAGTAAATAGTACAAAATGGTTATAATAATATAATGCACGAAACAAGAAATTACAATCTCAACTAATTTAATAATAAAATATATCTATAATCAAGGAAAACCTAATACTAGGCCATACTGAGATATTCTCAATATAGTATTGATTAGATTATAGCTGTTCGTCTTCCAGTGGAGAGTGTTGTGCTGCAGAATTTTAATTGATATGATTCCTTCCATTATTGTTTATTAGCTCTGGTTCTTGCGTTTGGATTACTTGCTATCCTTCCTGCTTTTGATCTTGCTTGGTGGTGGAGTGCGCTGCTGGATGAAGCCATTCCTGATCTTCTTTAATATTTGGTCTTCTACCACTCTCCCTCAGGCTGATTTCATTATTGTTCAAGTGTCTCAATATTTCTTCTTCGGTGTAGTTAGCGTTGCTGTATGTCCATGTCCTCCAGCATCCCCTTTGTTAAGGCCTTGTGACTGAAGTTCTCTTTGGGGAATCCTTCACTTTGTTTGCTGAATATTTCAAGTCCTAGGTCTTTTCCGTTAAGTTCTTTGGTTGAGGGGCCTTCTTTTTCAGTTGTTGTTGTTGTTGTTTCCTCCTCTGCTTTTTCCCCTTCTGTTTGTTCTTCCTCTGTTTGTTCTTGGTTAGCTGCTTTCATATTCGCTGAAGGATCAGTGTCATTCAGTTTTTCCTGTAACATGTTTATTATCTCAAATGATGGAGGGTTGTCTGGTAAATTGACGCTTGGGAGTTTGTTGTCTTTTAATACTTTATTCATCTCTGTATTGTATGAGTCAGGCTTGGCGGTATTCATCATATGTGCATGTAGCATGCACGTCAGGATGGTCGCGGCTGTGTCTTTGCTTAGTTTCACGTTAGAAATGGTGGGTGGTTGTACTGTGCTGACCGAAGCTAGGCTGTAAGTTTGTTTACCCTTGGTTTTTTGCTCTTCTGTTTTTGCTTCCCGTGCTTTTCTTTTCTCGGGGCATTTGAAAGCGAGGGTTCTATGGTTTCCGCCGCAATTAATAAATTTTTTGACATCAGACTTGCACTCCCTCCATGTGTGTTCTGGGGAGGCACACTCTGAACAGGTTTTGTAGGCTTTGTCTTTTTTACATTCACTTGTGTAGTGATCTTCAATTTGATAGCAACGCATGCATGTGTTGATGGGTACGTATTCTTCTGTTTTAATGTTGTGCTCAGGGATACTCATATGAAGCCCGAGAATCCCATTTTCACTGGCTTTTTTTGCAGATGTTGTGTTTGTAAACTGTATCTTTATTATATTCTTACCAGGGAATTTATATATTTGGTCAATTCCGGTTATCCATTGGTTTTCAGTAGGAGCTCGTGTTGAATTTCTGGTTCCGTGTGGTCATAAATGTGCTTATCCACATTGAAAATAAGGATAGTTCATTTTGCTCTTAGTTCTGGAGGAAGGATAGGTCAGAAGTTGTCATTGCTCAGGTCTTTGGTCACATCTTCACTGAAGATTTTATCAATATCTTCCTCCTTTCTAGTTAATGTAACGTATCCATCTGTGTTAGGGATTAGCCTTGTTGCATATAATATGAAGTTCAAGGATAGTATTTCCAAAAGTTTTATTCTTGTTGCCTGGCTCGGGTTTGGGTGTTTTATTTTGACCCTTGCCATGTTGCGTGCTTTTCCTCCAACTAGGGTCCGAGGACCGACATAACGACACAACTAATCCTACAAATAATCCTAATGACAAGACTGGCTTAGCCAGGCCCACAGCTAAAGATAAATAAATTGGCCACCCTACAGCTGCCGGGGGCTAGCTCCCCGCCTGCTAAAAGGTGTGCAAAAGGAGTCCCGGCAGTTGCCCCTCTTGGGTCTTGACTAACTATCTACACAAAACTATACATGCCGCCTCCTATAACTACCCACTTATCGTAGCGGGCCCCCTCGTGGCACTGCCCTCGGGGTTCAGCTTCGTACTACGGCAGGTACTCACTACTCAGGTTGGCCCATTCACACACACTTTCAAACACTAAATGGGCGTAGTAACAGCCCGGCAACCGTGGGCGGACAGTCCTGCCCCTATTAGGCGGCGTCCCGGTACACACAGGTTGCTTTTGTCACGTGGTGGCAGTGACACGACTCAGTCACTGACTCTTGACAAGTGACCAGTGACGAGTGAGGGAAGACCGTAGGCTGGAGCTGCAGTGAAGAGGTGGGGCGAACGTCTTGCTGCTGCGAGGTCCAGGTTGTTGATACCAATGGCGTACCGAGGGGGGGTGCCATGGGGCCATGCCCCCCCCCCCCCCTCCCCTTTTGCAAAGAAAAATAATAATGAATAAATAAATGTTACAGGAAAATAATAGGAATATGTATATTAATATTACGATTACGAATGTGTGTGTTTGTGTGTGTGTGTGTGTGGGTGTGGGTGTGGGTGGGTGTGTGTGTGGAGTTGAGAGCTCAGTGGCACCGACTGCCCTTTGGTTTGGTTTTGAGTTAATGGTAGGATATAAGGTGTGCTCTGAGTGAAAAAAAAAAGTAAGGTGTTAAATGATAGGTTCATAAAATTGTGTGTAGAGTGCGATGTCAAGCTGTCAACTGAAAGCGGCGGAGGGGTGTTTGCAGCAGGAGCGGGGAAACAGGAAGAAGAGGAATACGAGATTGGGATGGCTCTGGCAGAGAGAGAGAGCACGAAAGTCGTAAGTGTGCCTTCTTTCCTTCTTGCCTGTCATATTTACTTGATTTTAGGTGTAAGGTGCAGTCAAAGTGATTGGAGGACTATATAATTATACTGTAGAGGCACCAAGTGAACTTGTCTGGTGACAGTGGTGAGAATGTAATAATTGATTCTGTATTATGACGGGGAGAGTGGCAGGCGACGCGAGACGCGTATGGGACCTGTAAGGTCGACCTTTGCCGCTATATTACCACCTTTAATGACCGTTTTGTGCTTGACAGTGGACAGTGTAGAGTGGCCGATTGACTATTGTATATTCAGCACCTGAACAATGGAGCTGCTGAGTTGAATAAGAGCAGGTGATCTATTTTGAGAAACATTCATTGACGACGTAGGCTCACGTGGCCGTAGCCTATTCATGTTATCCGTATAATATTTTCTGACTAGAAATTCCAAATTTCTGAAAATTATGATTGATAGACTTCATTTTCTATTTATGTAGTAGTACTTTTTTCTATAGCGTGTCATTTCTTGAATTCCCGCAGGCTTGGGATTTGTGCCTTTCCATTCTTTACATATTTCCTCCTTGGCCACAAAACGCCAGAAAACGCTTCAAGTACGTACTCTATCTGGTGTAAGAAAGTCACCACTGACTCGGCTGATGCCCCGGATAATTCAGTTAATCAGGTAGGTAAATAATGAAATAATGATTAAGAATAATTACTGCAAAACACGTTAGGTGAAGAATCAGCAGCCAAGCCTAATCTAATCCAATAAGTGACCCAGGTTTTCTCATGAGTTTGGAAGTGCTCACCTCAGTTCTGTGTCACTAAACCCTTGTCAGAAAACTGCAGGGGTCACAACAAGAACTGATGGGTGCTCTTGGAAGTGTAGCTACACAGAGCTGCATAGATGCATTTCAGTCCTATCGTGATGGAAATAAGTTCATCCAACTTTTTGCTCAAGCTGAGGAAAGGTACGGAGATATCATCCAGAAGCCTTGAACAATCAGTGGTCATCAGAAACATAATTAAGGCTAACCCTCCAACAGCAACTCCATAGGAGTGCTATCGAAGAGCTATTTTTCTCCTATTTTCGGACACTGCTATAGTACAACTCAGGGAAAGGTTTGCATCTAAATACATTAGGAGTTTTTTGTTGGGAAATCTTGTTCCCTCTCTTTCAGTTGATACTGATTTTAGTGAACTGAAGGAGGCAGTTGACTTTTATGGAAAATTTCTTGATGGAGAAGCAGATCTCGTTGAAGATGAATATCTACGGGGGCAGAGTTATTGGAAGCGTCGTGAATCTCATGAGAGGTCAAAGCAAGTTGTTGAGACAATGGCATGTGCCAAAAAATTGGGCACATATCCAAAATTTTCCACCTTATTGCAATTTTTTCGACCCTACCTGTTAGCACTTCCACCAATGAGCGATCCTTTAGTGCCCTTAAATTGCTTAAAACATACCTTAGGAACGCAATGAGTGAAGGTCGTTTAAATGGACTGGCCTTACTTTGTCTATTGTGACACAAATCTTGATCATGAAGTCCTTGATGAATTTGCACGTAAGAACAGACGCATAAATTTGAGGTAAACCATTTTCAATGTATTGTTGTTAACAGTAACTAATCTAATTCATCTAGTTAATTTTCATTTTATATTCATAAAATACCTGACACAACTTCCATGCATCTTGTAAAAACATGTATTACAGCAGCAGCCTGTATAAACGAAGACTATACACGTTATATGAATATAACATTTTTTTCCTTGCCGGTGTATTACTTTTTTATCAGAACATGTAGTTCTAAAGTAAGTAGTGTTGTTTCGAGGGTAATTTTTTGCAGTCCAAATTACAGAAATGAACAAGATTTTAAAAGTAATGTTCGCTCAAATAGTAACATAAAATTAGTACTTTTAAAATTATTTGAATCTCCCAGATTTATCTTGTACATATATGCTACCAACAAACTTTTAAAATGTACAATGTATGTATATGTATGTATCAATGCATGCATGTATAAAAAATAATAAATTTACCCTAGCGATCTAACCCGAATCCTCAAGCTGTATGGAATCCCTGCGCTTGCAATAATACTGGACGCAGAAAAATTATATATATATATATATATATATATATATATATATATATATATATATCTATATATATATATATATATATATATATATATATTTATATATTGGCCCCCCCCCTTTTTCAATTTTCTGGGTACGCCACTGGTTAATAATATATATATATATATATATATATATATATATATATATATATATATATATATATATATCTATATATATAAGAGAGAGAGAGAGAGAGAGAGAGAGAGAGAGAGAGAGAGAGAGAGAGAGAGAGAGAGAGAGAGAGAGAGAGAGAGAGAGAGAGAGAGAGAGAGAGAGACCCATACACCTAGAAAAGGGAGGAGTCAAAATACAGGATGCCGAGAGTATTGCCCAAGAGTTCAGAGAAACCTGGAAGCCAGTGTTCACAATAAGACCTGAAGACAACGCTCATTATGACCAAGACAATGAACGGGAAGTAAAGGCATGGCTCCAACAGGACCCAACAAGAACCAGGCCACACCATACGATTTATCTGCACCGCCTAACACAGGCCCATCTGTTGACTATGGAAATAGGCACAGTCGAGCTCCGATCAGCTATAAACAAAACGAAAAACACGTCGCCCGGACAGAGCAAAACAGATAAACAACAAATCAGCATGTTACCCCCCCCGGGGGCTGGCGTACCTACTCACCATATATAATGCGATGTTAACAACAGATTACTTCCCTCAACGATTCAAAGTCGCCACTCTCACCATGATACCTAAACCAGGCAAACTATCCACGGATCCCAAGAACTACAGACCAATCTCACTCCTAGAAGTCCCTGGAAAAATCTTCGAAAGAATAATCGACTTACGACTCAGATGTCACCTGGAGGAAAATACCTTGTATAACCCGTCCCAGTATGGCTTCAGGGCAGGGAGGAGCACTACGTCAGCTATCTCCATCGACAGCGAAAAAGTAACAATCACTAAAGGACAAGGACTAAACTGCACTATTATCCAACGCGACATCAGCAAGGCGTTTGATAAAGTCTGGCTACAGGGCCTGCAAAACAAAATACTTCAACTCGGACTGCCAGAGCTAACGGAAAAACTGTTATGTAGCTTCCTTGATCAGCGCTCAGCTTCCATTCGAGTTAAGTCAGCAAAATCCTCCCCGTTCCCCCTGCACAGCGGCGTGCCACAGGGCAGCGTGTTATCACCAACGCTCTTCATCACCTACACCTCTGACATGCCCCGGTCTGATAATAGAAGCTGTATGGATATATATTATGCTGACGACGCGACACAAATAGTGACTTCCAGCGGTACCCTAGACCACCATGACGCCCTGGTCGTGCGGGAGGCGAACAGACTCAACACATTTGAAAAGAAGTGGAAGATCAAAACAAACATAGACAAGTTCGCTGTGGTCGCACTCGGCAGGAAAAAAATAGATGACATACAAATACAGGGCAACGCCATCTCCCACCAAAAACAATGCCAGATATTAGGCCACACAGTGACATCCACCGGCCTGATCGTGAAACATGTCAACGACAAAACCATGAAAGTTAAAACAGCCCTCACATCACTAAACAGATTCTGGCACTTCACAGAGCGGCTCAAACTGTATCTGGTAAAGACTAAGATACTTCCTATACTAGACTACTCACCCACCCCGATACACATGGCTTCCCACACCAAGATGTTACAGCTTCAGAGGCTGCAGAACAAAGCGCTGAGATTTGCCACCGGACAGAAATACCCGTACACGGAAAACACAGCAGCACAACACCGCAGACTCTGAGTACAACTAGTCCGCACAAGGCTACGGGAGGCCGCCGGAAAGATATGGGAGAAACTAGACCAGCAAGAGCTTGAAGTCACTACGAGAACAACCGCCCACACACCACTTCACACAAGTGACGCCATAGCTTAGCTTAGCTCCCTATACACAAACAATTCAAACACACACACGCCCAGCACGCCGGGGGTATACAATTAAGGTGCCCGATAAACAATAACTACACCAGAACAACTAACGAACCTAACCATACAACTGTACACTCCTACTGTCCTTAGTATTCCCCACCTGTACCTCACCACTAACCCACTTCCTCTTCGTACTATACCCTTGATTAAAAAAACAAAACAAAAAACAGAGAGAGAGAGAGAGAGAAAGAGATTTACATAGATTTACATAGAAAATCAGACCACACAGACCCCATGGTCCAGACTAGGTGGTCTGTCCTTAAACCTAAGTGATTTTACATTAATCAGATGGCTCCAAAACGTTGCTTTTCTTCTCTAATTAATATTAAGTTCAAGGAAGTGACGGTCGAGCTTGTTTTAAAAAAAAAGTCAATCGTGTTACACTGGACCACTGATGGTGGGAGCTTATTCCATTCCTGCACTACAACGTTGGTGAAGAAAAATTTGGTGCAGTCTGAATTTACTTGTCTACATTTGAGTTTTGTGCCATTGTTCCTCGTTCGCAAAGTGTCATCGATCATAAACAATTTTGATCTGTCTACATTCGTGAAACCATTAAGTATTTTAAAACATTCGATCAGTTTTCCTCGGAGGCGACGTTTCTCAAGAGAGAACATGTTAAGGGTGGAAAGCCTTTCTTCGTAGGATTTGTTGCGCAAGGAAGGGATCATTTTTGCTGCTCGACGCTGAACACCTTCTAGTTTGGCAATGTCCTTTGCATGGTGGAGAGACCAAAACTGTACCGCATATTCCAAGTGGGGTCTGACTAAACTATTGTAGAGCGGAAGTATTACATCTTTATTTTTTAATAAAAAGTTTCTTTTAATGAAGCCCAACATTCTGTTCGCTTTATTGCTACATCGATGCATTGACGTGAGAATTTGAGGTTTGATGCGATTTTAATCCCCAGGTCCTTAACGCATTGAACACTTGTGAGTTTAACGCCGCGTATTTCGTAATCGAACTTCTTATTTCTTGTTCCAACTTGAAGGACCTGGCACTTGTCTACCAAGCTGAAATTTTGTGCAAATCCTCTTGGAGGCTTTGCCTGTCTTCGTCAGTGAGAACCGAGTTACCAATCTTTGTGTCGTCTGCAAATTTACTAATGCGATTATTGAGTCCAACATCCACGTCGTTGATGTAAATAATGAAGAGCACTGGGCCAAGAACCGAGCCCTGAGGGACGCCACTAGTGACCGGCGTCCAATCTGAGTTAAATCCGTCAATCACTACTCTTTGTTGTCTGTTGCTCAACCAATTCGCGATCCATTGGTTTACTTGACCGTCAATGCCTATTTGCTTTAATTTATAAAGTAATTTATGATGTGGGACTTTATCAAACGCTTTCTGGAAATCAAGATAGACTACGTCCACTGATTTGGTTACGTCATAAATTGAGAAGAGATCGTTATAAAAGGTCAGTAGGTTTGACAGGCAGGATCTTTTGTTACGGAAGCCATGTTGTGAATCCCCAATTAATGAGTGGCTTTCGAGGTAACTCACAATTTTGTCTCTAATTATGCTCTCGAGTAGCTTACCTACAATTGAAGTTAGACTAATGGGTCGGTAGTTACCTGGTATTTTTTTGTCTCCTTTCTTAAAAATCGGTGTCACGTTAGCCTTTTTCCAATCCGAAGGGACGATGCCTTGTCGCAAGGACATATTGAATACGGTAGTGAGGGAGGAGAGTATTTCGCTCTTTGTTTCTTTAAGCAGTATAGGATAGACTTTGTCGGGTCCTGGACTGTTTTAAGTGAATGGAGAGCCTTAAGGACTTCATCGGTTGTTATTTCAAAATTAGGCAATGCATGCTCGAGATTTACGATAGTACTGGTGTTGTTGGTAGCGAGAGGAAGACTGTTAGTATTAAACACCGAGGAAAAGTAATTGTTTAAGAGGTTTGCAATGTGTTAGCTGTCAGTCACTAGTGCACCGTCGCTGTTTGTTAAAGGTCCAATACCACTTTTGATCGCCTTTCTGTTGTTTATTAGCATCTTCCATTTAGCGTAACCCGTTTCTGGGTCGTGATCTGTAGAGTCCCTCATAGAGTCCCGACAACCTAAGATTTGGACGCCATTATTGGCCCTGTGTTTTCGCCGCGCTTTTCAAACACTAGCACACGGTCTCGCGGCGAAGACAGGGCCAATAATGGCGTCAATCTTACAGAACCAATATGGCGTCCAAATTAGGCTGTGTCACTCTATCTATCAAGGGACTCTACAGATCATGACCCAGAAACGGGTTACGCTAAATGGAAAAGGCTATATGTAACTGAAGAAAGATTTCGGATTATTTTTACAGTTGGCTGCAATATTTTCTTCATATCTACGCTTTGCCTGACCTACTAGTCTTTTTGCTCGTCGCCTGGCATCATTATAAAGTCTAATGTTTTCGGGCGTGCTTTGTTCTTTCTTTAACCTGTAAAACAATTTTCTCTCATTGACTGATTGTTTAATTTCGCTATTAAACCACGGTGGGCTTTTATTAGTGTTAATTCGCTTCTCGCACAAGGAGACGAATGTGTTCTGCTGAGTGAGTAAGTGATTTTTAAGGCTTAGCCAGGCTTCATCTACGTTGCCGTCATCTGATAGTTGTATTTCTGTTAGTTTTTGTCGGATTTCTACGAAGTTAGCTCTTTTGAAATTGGGCACCTTTACTCTATTTTCAGTCACTGATGATTGAGCTTTAATGTCGACGCGCACTAATTTATGATCGCATGATGACACGTACTGCTTCGTTGAGGAGCCTTCCGAATCTGGCTGCCCCGATGGGAGAAAGTTGCAATACGTCCCTGTGGAAGAGCTCACTTTGTCCATAGAAATTGTCCCATGCGTTGAAGAACTCCACGTCAAGCTCCCTACAAAGAGTCTGTAAGAGGTTGTTTAGGCTGAAGGCCTTACTGAAAAAGTCGCTCTCCGCCCAAGTCCGTGGTAGAACTCCTGAAATCAAAATGTTAGGGGATTTAGACTTATACTGCTGGATGAGCCTACGGTACTTCTCCAGGAGTTCCTCAGACCGGGTCGTGGTGACGTCGTTCGTACCTGTGTGAATAACAAACAGTGAATCATTAGTAGCAGTTATATCGTCGATCCCAGCACCAGGATAGCAATAGTTCCGTCTTCGACGAGGAACTCTGCCGCAGAACTCAACGACCTGCTGGCGAATCATGGAGTCACCCACCAGGAAGGTGCTCTCCTGCTCGTCCTCCTCCTCCAGAATGGCAAACCTGTTGAAGCAATGAACAGGATAAATCGCTTGTCTGGCTGGTTTGGCTCCTCCATTCACGACGGTGAAGCCATCATGGGCGGTGCCACTAGCATCCTCCCGTTGCGTGGTGTTGTCCGCTGGTGTCGACGGTACCGCTGAGGGCAAGGGGGCGGTTGGAGAAGGATTTGGCTCCACAGCAACGTTAGCCTGGATGAATTCCTGCAAGGAGGCAACAGTGCGAGAAAGCTCTATTATTTTATTCTGACCTGCTTCCATCTTCTCTTCTTGCTCCTGCAGTCTTGTCTCGAAATGCTGCCTGGTGAGAGAAAGCTCTATTATTTTATTCTGGCCTTCTTCCATCTTCTCTTCCTGCTCCTGCAGTCTTGTCTCGAGATGCTGCCTGGAGAGACACAGTCGACAGACAGCAGAACGCCCTGTAAAAAAGTGAGCTGAGAAGCTACCGTTACAAGTACTGCACTTCTTAGGTGCCATCTTAGCTGAAATGAAAGAGATAAAAACACAGAGTGAAGGGGATTAGGAAAGGAGGTGAGGTGTGTGAGAGGTAGTTTAGTAATGGAGGAAAAGTGAGAGAGAGGAGGAGTAGGAAGGGATGTGAGGTGAGTAAAGAGGGGAAAGAGAGGCGGTGAGTGAGGTGTGTGAGATCAAGGAGCGTTAGGAAATAGGTGAGGTGGGAGAGAGGAGGAGTAGGAAGGGATGTGAGGTGTGTGAGAACAAGAAGGGTTAAGAAAGAGGCGAGGTAAGGTGGGTGAAGGGATGAGTAAATAGGATGTGAGGTAAGGTAAGTGAGGGGGGGAGGGCTTAGAAATATGTGGAGGTGAGGGAGGAGTAGGAAGGGCTAATCCTCTAGGGGATGAGGAGGAGCAAAAGGGATGTGAGGTGAGCGAGGGTGAGGGGGGCTTAGGTGAGGTGAGGGAAAGGGGTATAGGAAGTGTTAATCCTCTAGGGGAATTAAAGAGGGTGTAGTGAGGAGGAGCAGATTGAATCCTCAGGGAATTCAAAGGGTGAGTTGTCGACACACCCAAATCATGCGTGAAACACTCGGGAACACAACAACACACTCGGAACACACGAAACACTCAGAAACCCAAGTACAAACACGACTAAACACCCTCAAATCACTCGCAAAAACACCGGAAACACACAGTACACTCAAAACACTCTGAGACCCACGCAGAACACTCGAAAACAGCCAATCACACGCAAAAACACCGGAAACAAAACAGCACACTCAAAACACTCTGAAACCCACGCAGTCACATCACACGCAAAAACAACGGAAACACAACACACTTCAATCACTCTGAAACCCACGCAGAACACCTGGAAACAGCCAGATCACACGCAAAAACACCGGAAACACAAATCACAGAGGCAACCACAGGCAGACACACTCGCAGAAACCATAAGCGAACACACGCCAAACACGTGTCGGGAAATCACAGGCAACACACAAAGTCCACAAGCGAGAACACACAAACGCACGTGAAAGCAAACGCAATCCCAAGAGCACGACGAAAACACAGGGATGACAAGGTGTGGAGCGCGGGCAAGCGAGGTTGTGGAGCGCAGCGGGGTGAGGTCACGTCCTTTTCTCAGCAGAGGTCGGGTGTGAATCAGAGAGAGAGAGAGAGAGAGAGAGAGAGAGAGAGAGAGAGAGAGAGAGAGAGAGAGATTTACATAGAAAACCAGAAAAACACACAGACCCCATGGTCCAGACTAGGTGGCCTGTCCTTAAACCTAAGTGATTCTACATTAATCAGATGGCTCCAAAACTTTGCATTTCAACTCTAGTTAATATAAAGTTGAAGGGAGTGACGGTCGAGCTTGTTTTTAAAGGAGTCAATCGTGTTACACTGGACTACTGAAGGTGGAAGCTTATTCCATTCCCGCACTACAACGTTGGTGAAGAAAAATTTGGTACAGTCTGAATTTACTTGTCCACATTTAAGTTTTGTGCCATTGTTTCTCGTTTGCAAAGTGTCATCGATCTTAAACAATTTTGATTTGTCCACATTTGTGAAACCATTAAGTATTTTAAAACATTCGATCAGTTTTCCTCGAAGGCGACATTTTTCAAGAGAAAACATGTTAATTAAGGGTGGAAAGCCTCTCTTCGTACGATTTGTTGCGCAAGGAAGGGATCATCAATATATGTGGCGTCGATAAATGTTTCAGTTATAGCAATTAGGTCAAAATTTTATGTAAGAGCAAGGCATCTCAGTTCATCAAACTTGTTTTTTAGGCTACGCGCGTTGAAACTAAGAACTTTTAAGTTATCTTGAGGTTTGATAATAGAGGTGGTGGTACTTGCGGGTTCATGGTTTCGAGTTTGTTGTGATGCATGGCGTCTATTTACACGGGCGGGGTGGAGGGACGTGGTCGAGAGCGGTTTTTTGATCGGGTGTCACGTACTGCGTCGTTTAAGGCCCAGTCACACTGGCTCTACGACCTACTGCCGACCTCCAGCGACCTGCAGGTCGGGGAAGTCTCACATGGTCGACGATTGGTCGTGCGTGCGATCGTCATGTGTCTCCGTCTGCCCTGCGACCGATGGAGGTTTTAGTTCATGCTCTAAAACCTCCAGCCGACTTCTCAAGTCGCTGCCGGTCGTAAAAAAGGTTGCCGTCCGGTGGCCGAATGGACTGCGTCTGGACGGCAAGCGGACTGCCACCGGTGGCCGACAGGTGATCATTAACTGTTGAACGGCGACCGGATGGCAAGCGGACGCCGTCTGGTTGCCGTCAGATAGTAGGAGGTCGCTGATGGTCGCCGTCCACTTTTCATCTGTCACTGGCCGTGGTCGACGTCCGGCCTTCCACCACACGGCGAGTTGTGCGGCGACCGGTGGTAGATCAAACCACCCTTGCTCGGAAATGAGGTACATTCCTGAGCAGTGACGTCCCAACGCCCCTCAGCCCGCCCAAGCTCCGTCCGAAATCAACCTGCTCCACAGGTCAAGCACACGGCCAAATGTATATGGGTCACCTCTGCCTAACCAAAATAAATTAATGCGGGACATTATGTGCACAGCAGTAACAATGAGAGTCTGTAGAGGTAATGGCTTTTATCCATTTAAAAAAGAACTGTTAATTTCATCTTCTGCTCTGCCCAGGGTGATGGAAATGCATTAGAACGAATATAATGTTATATACATACTAACAACAGGTTAAACCAAGATTGCTTGGAGCATTTCTTGCATGTCTGCGGCACATAGGGGGCGGGGGAGGGGGTCACAAATATCCGTCTTTTGCTGCAGTGAGGCACAGAATACTTTCATTACCTTTATAAGTAACTTTTTTTTTTTTTTTACAAGTAATTTACAGAAATAAGAATGAGCAATGTGTAATATAACTGGGTGAAAATATTATTTACTGTAACACGTCAGCAGCAAGTCGTTAAGGAAGGTCGCCGTCCTCATTGCGACAGGACGCGTACTGGTCTTTGCCTGTCGGTCACCGGTCGGTGTATGGTGGGCGTCTTGGCCTGACTCCGGGTGTGAGGTCAAGGTGTGAATCTTACCATGGTCGCCGTCCGGCCACCCACTGAACGGACACTGGGCGGACACTAAACGACCGCCGGTAGCCGTTCGGTCGCACGACTACTTTGCCACCTATGTGGTCGGGGAGCAGTGGGTGTGAATCGCAGCATTTTGAGGTCGCAGGTGGTCGTTAGCAGGTCGTGAAGTCAGTGTGACTGTAGCTTTAGGAGTCTTCCGAATCTGGCTGCCCCGACGGGGGACAGGTATATTCCGTCCCTATGAAAGAGCTCACACTGGCCGTAGAAATTGTCCCAGGCGTTAAAGAACTCAACGTCAAGCTCCCTGCGCAAAGTCTGTAAGCGGATGTTGAGGCTGAAGGCCTTGCTGAAGAAGTCGCTCGCCGCCCACTTCCGTGGTAGAATTCCTGAAATAAAAATGTTAGGGGATTTCGACTTGTACTGCTGGATAAGCCTACGGTACTTGTCCAGCAGTTCCTCAGACCGGGTCGTGGTGACGTCGTTCGTACCTGCGTGTATAACAAAAAGTGAGTCATTAGAAGCCTCAGCGTCAACTTCAGTTCCGAGAAAACAATAGTTACGCCTACGGCGGAGTACTCTGAAACATAATTCAACCACCTGATGGCGAATCATAGAATCCCCAACCAAGAAAGTGCTCTGCTCTTCATCCTCTTCTTTCATTATGGCAAATCTGTTGAAGCAATGAGTAGGGTAAATGGCTCTGGGGCGGGTCTGGCTCCTCCTCTCACAGGAGTGAAGCCTTCAATGTCAGATGAAGCTCTTCCGTTCCCCTGTGTCGCGACATTTTCGGTTGATGGAAGGGCTTGGAGAGCAGGCGCGGCGGGTGATGGGGCATCAGTTGTAGCATGTGCGACGATGTTGGCCTGGATAAATTCCTGCAATGTTTTAACAGTACGTGTTAGTTCGGTGATCTCCTGGCCAGCTGTCAGCCTTTCATCCTGGTCATGGAGTCTGGTTTCCATCTGCTGTCTCAACAGACAGATCTTACAGACAGACGAACGTCCTGTAAAGAAATGGCTTGATAAATTTCCTGTACAAGTCGAGCATTTCTTTAGCGCCATCTGGGTAAGCAAAGGAGATCAAGTGAGAAGTTAGGTTAGGTTTTTTTTTTTGTTGTTTTGTTTTTTTACGTCGGGATGGGCACAAGGGTCGCACGTGCGAGTGTGTGAGAGAGAGAGAGAGAGAGAGAGAGAGATGGGAGGGGGAATGGGGCGAGGGAGAAGAAGAGAGGGGTAAAACAAGGGAGAAGGGAGGCGAGAGAAGGGAGGGGCAAAAGAGGAAGAGGAGCGAAACGTGAGGGACGAGAGGGAGAGAGACGCAGGTGAGGGGGTAATTTAAGAGAATTAGTGTGTCTCAGGGGAATACTCAAATCAGGTCAGGTCAGGTCACTCTCCTAACCTGTGAGGGAGTGGTGTGGGAGTGGAATTTGGAAGTATATAATAAATATGGCGGAAAGAGTGAAACACTGGTGTTTATGGTATATGCGTATATATGTTTTACAGGGCGCTACGTCGAGAGGGTACATACAGGCAGATAGAGGTAGTCCAACGAAGCACACGTTTGATCGCCCAGCTATCGGCAATTCGGCTTATGCACTCGGCACTCTGCACACGGTAACTCGGATTGCAGCACTCGACACAAAACGCAGCACTCAGACTGCTTACAGCGCAGACAGTAAACAGTCTCCGCGCACAGCTAGCTCCGTCAGCTACAGTCAGCTTACAGCACACAGTAGACAACACTTACTATAGTCTGTTCGGAGCATGAAGTCGGTTCAAGGTGTGGCAGATTCCAGAATTCCCATGAGTGCGGCGCTGCCAGTTCGACCGCCAATTATCAGATTAGCACTTTCTCCGGCCTACCCACCCACAACCCACCTGTTTATCTCTCTCTCTCTCCCTCTCTCTCCCTCTCGACCCAGGGGAGGGATCTAGGGGGACACACCGACCACCACCACCACCACCACTACCACCACCACAACGTGGCAACATGGGAAAAAATCCCTGCCACATGTCATAGAATTTATACAAATCCTTGTTATAATCCTAAACATCGACACTCATTGTACTATGTAGCTTCCTTAACTATATACAGAATATATAAAATATCGCTTTCAAATAGCACAATTATGGGAAATAACAGAGAGATGCATGTACGAAGGCTGATTTGGCAGCATGGCAAGAGGTAAACGACGATACCAGCTCCACCCTGAACCGACTTCATGCCCTGAACAGACTATAGTAGCACTCAGTAAGATCGCCAAAACGGCTAGCAAACACAGTTTATAACAAGTGGAGAGTCAGAAGACGCCTTAAACAGCGAAATTAAGTCCACGAGGATGCAGAGGCAAGTGAGGTTGCGGGAACTAGGAACGCGTGACCTTTTGCTACGAGGAGAAGAATGGACAGAGAGAATTACATAGAATTACATAGAAAATCAGACCACACAGACCCCATGGTCCAGACTTGGTGGTCTGTCCTTAAACCTAAGTGATTTTACATTAATCAGAAGGCTCCAAAAAGTTGCATTTCTACTCTAGTTGATATTAAGTTGACGGAAGTGACGGCCGAGCTTATTTTTGAAGGAGTCAATCGTGTTACACTGGACCACTGATGGTGGAAGCTTATTCCATTCTCGCACTACAACGTTGGTGAAGAAAAATTTGGTGCAGTCTGAATTTACTTGTCTACATCTGAGTTTTACGCCATTGTTCCTCGTGCGCAAAGTGTCATCGATTATAAACAATGTTGATCTGTCTACATTCGTGATACCATGAAGTATTTTAAAACATTCGATCAGTTTTCCTCGGAGGCGACGTTTCTCAAGAGAGAACATGTTAAGGGTAAAAAGCCTTTCTTCGTAGGATTTGTTGCGCAAGGAAGGGATCATTTTCGTTGCCCGACGCTGAACGCCTTCTAATTTAGCAATATCCTTTGCATGGTGGGGAGACCAAAACTGTACCGCATATTCCAAGTGGGGTCTGACTAAACTATTGTAGAGCGGGAGTATTACATCTTTATTCTTGAATAAAAAGTTTATTTTAATGAAGCCCAACATTCTGTTCGCTTTATTTGCTGCATCGATGCATTGCTGTGAGAATTTGAGGTTTGACGCGATTTTGACCCCCAAGTCCTTGACGCACTGAACGCTTTTGAGTTTAACGCCGCGCATTTCGTAATCGAACTTCTTATTCCTCGTTCCAACTTGAAGGACCTGACACTTGTCTACGTTAAAGAGAGAGAAAATGATTGCCAAGTAGTAATTTCAAGAAAATCATCTGTAATTCCTTTTTCATGGCTTTTACACACAAACAGATCAAATTGCTGCAATGTAGAGGTCTTTGGATGCTATCAGAGATGCTATGAGCACAAAGTTATTTTCCAAAACATGTGAAATACGTGCAATTGGTAGGACCAAGTCGCCTGGAGCCACGTTCTCTCTCTCTCTCTCTCTCTCTCTCTCTCTCTCTCTCTCTCTCTCTCTCTCTCTCTCTCTCTCTCTCTCTCTCTCTCTCTCTCTCTCTCTCTCTCTCTCTCTCTCTCTCTCTCTCTCTGAGGATTTGAATGTATTTTTTCTTACTTATGTAACTTATTTTAACGTACATTCCTTCACGATATAATCTAAATATAATTGTGAAACTACTTACACATCCCAAAACGAAAAGGAAACTCAATAATAAGTATAGCATATTTTTAACAACACTGTAAAATATGTATGCCACGTTTCTTTATAAGCTTATAAATATCTTGTCCATAATAAGTTAACTGTTCTTTCATACGCTATAATACTAATTAAATGTGTATGCATATTTGCTGAATATATTTGCCATGGTTTTACTTATATTAGAACATTTGTACATCGCGGGCTAGGACCGTAGGAGACACGCAGCAAGGCTGTACAAGGGGACCCCCAGCGCTGAAACCCCCCACAACCGCCGAGCCAGACTATAGACCTTGTTATAGTGACCCAAGATAACCTAGTCAGTAATGTTACGCTAGGAGAACACCTCGGTTCTTGCGATCATAAATTAGTGCGCGTTGACATTAGAGCTCAAACAACAGTGACTGAAAATAAAGTAAAGGTGACTAATTTCAAAAGAGCTAATTCCGTAGAAATGCAACAAAAACTAACAGAAATACAACTATCAGATAATGGCAACGTAGAGAAAGCCTGGTTAAACTTTAAAAATCATTTACTCACTAAGCACAACACATTTATCCCATCGTGCGAGAAGCGAAGTAACACTAATAAAAGCCCACCTTTGTTTGATAGCGAAATTAAACATTCGGTTAAGGAGAGAAAATTGTCTTACAGGCTCAAGAAAGAACAAATCACGCCCGTAAACTTTAGACTTTATCATGAAGCCAGGCGACTAGTAAAAAAGATTAGTATGTCAGGCAAAGCTTAGTTATGAAGAAAACATTGCAGCCAACTGTAAAAATAATCCGAAATCCTTCTTTAGTTATATAAACAACAGGAAGGCGATCAGAAATGGAATTGGACCTTTAACAAACAGTGACGGTGAACTAGTGACTGACAGCCAACACGTTGCGAACTTATTAAATAATTACTTTTCCTCGGTGTTTAATACTAACAGTTTTCCCACCACTACCACCAACACCAGCGACGACAACAGTACCAACGTAAATCTCGAGCATGCATTGCCTAACTTTGTAATAACTACCGATGAAGTCCTAAAAGCTCTCCAATCCCTTAAAACAAATAAAAGTCCCGGACCTGACAAAGTATATCCTATACTGAGCAAAGGTTAACAAAGAGTGAAATACTCTCCTCCCTTACAACCGTTTTCAATATGTCCTTGCGACAAGAAATCGTCCCTTCGGATTGGAAAAAGGCTAACGTGGCACTGATCTTTAAGAGACGAGACAAAAAAATACCGGGAAATTACAAGCCCATTAGTCTAACTTCAGTTTTGGTAAGATACTCTAGAGCAGTGTTTTCCAAACCGGAGTCTGCGTTCCCCTGGGGGTACGCAGCATAGATCAAAGGGGTACGCGAAAAGACGATGAAAACACACACACACACACACACACACACACACACACACACACACAGCAGAAACTTCCCATGTTCTATGAAGAGAGAGGGAGGGACGGGTACCTAGGAAGGACCCGTAATGTACGTGTACCTTAATATAATATAATATAAATATAAATATAATATAATATAATTGAGTTTAATCAGCCATAGGGGGTACGTAACAGGGGGAGAAGGTAATAAAGGGTACAATAGGCGAAAAAGTTTGGACAGCACTGCTCTAGAGCATAATTAGAGACAAAATTGTGAGTTTCCTTGAAAGCCACTCTTTAATTGCCGCATTTCCATACCCCAAAAATTGTCAGTGATCGCAAGCTACTTTAACTAAAACTGGGTCAGGGCCTGTTGAAGCGATGAGGACTCGCACACTCTAAAATCTCTCACGCGATAAATTATGATACACTGTGCCTATATTCTTCTAGACATTGATCCCAAGTGTTTATGCTAACATTTTTCATGTGATTTGGTGAGAAACACTCTACCATTCAGTTATTACAAGCTAAATACTCGCGACTAAGCTTACACCATTCTCGCATTTTTTTTTTTCCTACTCCCCTGCCGCATGTATAGCTTGAGCCATTTTTCCAACAGATTCCACGAAGATTAATGTTTAAATCTGGCAAATACCGAACAGAATCTAGTCAGTAGAACTCGTGGTAAAGATATATTTAAAAGGCCGAAACCTGCACGGTGCCGAAAGGAGCGGCTGAGCGGCCTAACTCACCCTCATCGAGACCTGTAAACCAGCCTGTAGCTGCAGGATAGGGGAAAAAGAAACAGTGGAACACCTAATTGTAGAATGTAGCAACTACGAGAGGCAGAGAGGGGCGTTAGTAGCAGGAGTAGTGACGATGACAGGCGGGGAGAATTGGGCTAGGAGGCTAGAGGAGGACAACGGAGCAATCTGCACTGCGTTAGGGCTGTATGGAGACAGAAAGAAGAATTGTAAATCTGTCAAAAGTGTTCCTGATACAGTGCTGGAAAAAAAGGGCACAAATGCTTGCATAAATGCACAGAAAAACAATGAAAATAAGTGATTTCAGCGACAAACAGAAAATTATAATACAATAGCGTATTATAGTGAGGAAAGATACGTAACAGAATACTATTGAAAAGCAAAGTGTGTGAATAAGAAAAGAGGACCGAGAGGAGGAGGACCTAGGAACCGATACAGAGCGTTACAGGTCAAAAGAAGATAAAGAAGGTTTGTATTGGTTTGGTTACGGATAATCTCAAATAAGAATGCCAAGCCGTACTAATTAATTAATACATATGGTAACGTTAGTCCGTGTTCGTGATTTATTAATTGCTTTAGTCACGTGTATCAAGTGCCTAAAATTGATAGTACAGAAGTTTTTTTGTAGACAAAAAAAAAACAATGAACATTTTTCCCCCCAGGTCGTAGACTGGACAGCGGTCCAACCGAAGGTTCATAATTTCATTTATCATAATGTCGCATCTGCGTCAGGGGTTACTGAAGAAAAATGTTTTCAATATTCATAACTTTATTTTAGATTACACTGAGATGAGCAAAACATCTTTTTTTAATAGTAGACCCAGTTTTCTGTACCATATTATGCTTTCCAGATAATCTGGCATCTTTTTTCGAGGAATGGAACTGTTCTAATTAGAAGCGCTCTGGCCCCCCAAAATTGCCAGTGATCGCTAGCTACTTTAAATAAAACTGAGTCAGCTCCTGTTGAAGGGATGAGGACTCGCACACTTTAAAATCTCTCACATGATAAATCATGATGCACTGTGCCTATAGTCTACAAGACATTGATCCCAAGTGTTTATGCTAACATTTTTCATGGGAAGTGGTGAGAAACACTCTACCATTCAGTTATTACAAGCTAAATACTCGCACCTAAGCTTACACCATTCTAGCATATTTTTTTTCTAATCTCCTGACGCATGTATAGCTTGAACCATTTTTCTAATAGATTCCACGAAGACTTATGTTTAATCTGGAAAGTACCGAACAGAATCTAGCCAGTAGAACTCGTGGTAAAGAGATATTTAAAAGGCCGAAACCCGCACAGTACCGAAAGGAGCCGCTGAGGGGCCGAACTCACTCTCACCAAGACTTACCAACACAAAGGGCTGTAGCTGTCTAGGACACTAGGGAGAAAGAAATAATGGAACACCTAATTGTAGAATGTAGCAACTATGAGAGGCAGAGAGGGGAGTCAGTACCAGAAGAAGTGATGGTGATGAGCCGATGAAAAGTGATACAGGTCAAAAAAGAAGAAAAAGAAGGTTTGTTTTGGTTTAGAATGCCAAGTCGTATAAAACTTCCTCCAAGGTATAAATACATAATGAACAAGTAAAACCTGTGTTCATGATTTATTAATTGCTTTACTGTATCAAGTGCCTCAAACTGATAGTACAGAAGTTTTTCGTAGACCATAAAACAACGAACAACAGGTCTTAAACTCTAATGCGGTGCAACCGAAGTTTCGAAATTTCATTTACCATAATACCGCTAGTGAGTCAAAGATTATATTATTGAAGAAAAATGTTCTTAATATTCATAACTTTGTTTTGAATTACATTGGGATAAGCAAAACTTTTTTTTTTTTAGTACACCCACTTTTCTGTACCAAATTATGCATTCCAGATAATCTAGCGTTTTTTTCGCGGGCCAGAACGCCTCGAATTGGGGATTCACAACATGGCTTCCGTAACAAAAGATCCTGCTTATCAAGCCTATTGACCTTTTATAACGACCAATTCTCAGTTTATGACGTAACCAAATCATTGGACGTAGTCTAGCTTGATTTCCAGAAAGCGTTTGATAAGGTTCCACATCATAAATTACTTTATAAATTAAAGCAACTGGGTATTAACGGTCAAGTACACCAATGGATCGCGAATTGGTTGAGCAACAGACAACAAAGAGTGGTGATCGACGGCTTTAACTCAGAGTGGGCGCCGGTCACTAGTGGCGTCCCTCAGGGCTCGGTTCTTGGCCCAGTGCTCTTCATTATTTACATCAACGATGTGGATGTTGGACTCAATAATCGCATTAGTAAATTTGCAGACGACACAAAGATTGGTAACTCGATTCTCACTGACGAAGACAGGCAAAACCTCCAAGAGGATTTTTACGAAATTTCAGTTTGGTCGGATAGATGGGAGATGCCCTTTAACGTAGACAAGTGTCAGGTCCTTCAAGTTTAAACAAAAAATAAGAAGTTCGATTACGAAATGCGTGGCGTTAAACTCAAAAACGTTCAATGCGTTAAGGACCTTGGTTTTAAAATCGCGTCAAACCTCCAATTCTCACAGCAATGCATCGATGCAGCAAATAAAGCGAACAGAGTATTGGGCTTCATTAAAAGAAACTTTTTATTCAAGAATATAGATGTAATACTTCCGCTCTACAGTAGTTTAGTCAGACCCCACTTGGAATGTGCGGTACAGTTTTGGTCTCCCCATCATGCAAAGGACATTGCTAAATTAGAAGGTGTTCAGAATCGGGCAACAAAAATTATCCTTTCCTTGCACAACTAATCCTACGAAGAAAAGTAGAAACGTCGCCTCCGAGGAAAACTGATCGAATGTTTTAAAATACTTAATGGTTTCACGAATGTAGACAAATCAAAATTAGGCTCGGTTCCTGGTGCTCTTCATTATTTACATCAACGATGTGGATGTTGGAATCAATAATCTCATTAGTAAATTTGCAGACGACACAAAGATTGGCAACTCGGTTCTCACTGACGAAGACAGACAAAGCCTCCAAGAGGACTTGCATAAAATTTCAGCTTGGTCGGATAGATGGGATGCCCTTTAACGTAGACAAGTGCCAGGTCCTTCAAGTTGGAACAAGAAATAAGAACTTCGATTACGAAATGCGCGGCGTCAAACTCAAAAGTGTTCAATGCGTCAAGGACCTGGGTGTCAAAATCGCGTCAACCTCAAATTCTCACAGCAATGCATCGATGCAGCAAATAAAGCGAACAGAATGTTGGGCTTCATTAATAGAAACTTTTTATTAAAAAATAAAGATGTAATACTTCCGCTCTACAATACTTTAGTCAGACCCCACTTGGAGTATACGGTACAGTTTTGGTCTCAACACCATGCAAAGGACATTGCTAAACTAGAAGGTGTTCAACGTCGGGCAACAAAAATGATCCCTTCCTTGCGCAACAAACCCTACGACGAGAGGCTTTCCATCTTTAAAAAAATTTCACTTGAGAAACGTCGCCTCCGAGGAAAACTGATCGAATGTTTTAAAATACTTAATGGATTGACGAATGTGGACAAATCAAAATTGTTTATGATAGATGACACTCTGCGAACGAGGAATAATGGCACAAAACTTAAATATAGCCAAGTAAATTCAGACTGTACCAAATTTTTCTTCACCAACGTTGTAGTGCGACAATGGAATAAGCTCCCACCTTCAGTGGTCCAGTTTAACACGATTGACTTTTTTTTTAAAACAAGCTCGACCGTCACTTCCTTCAACTTAATATTAACTAGAGTTGAAATGCAACGTTTTGGAGCCATCTGATTAATGTAGAATCACTTAGGTTTAAGGACAGACCACCTAGTCTGGACCATGGGGTCTGTGTGGTCTGATTTTCAATGTAAATCTCTCTCTCTCTCCCCACAAGGATAAAGTTTATCTATTTCTTTAATGACAGCCTCTCTGGTTATACTGATATCACATAACATTTCTTATTTCCTTCCCCTGAATACCTGCTCGGCTTCAGATGAAGACGACGTACGTTCATCTGCAAATACTGACAAGAAGCATTTGTTCAACGCTGTGCTCGGGTCCTTGTTGTCGAAGGGCTTACCATCCTGTGATCTAAATGGCCTGTTAATATCCCTGAGTTTTGTTCTACAATATATAGCTAGAAAAAACCTGGGTCGCGGTACCAAATAGGATATCATTCAAGGATGCCTTAGTCATTTGTATATTTATTTGTAAATTTACCTGCATACAAAAAGGCATGTTTTTCATTTCGTTTCTTTAAATATCACGTGAGAGAGAGAGAGAGAGAGAGAGAGAGATTGTATATTTATTTGCATATCTAAAGCTGGATGTTGCGCCTACGTGCACAACGACTTCACTTGCTCTCGTGCCCACGACCTTGACTCTTCTGAATTTTCCACCATCTGGCTAAGACTTCACCGTCATTCTATTACTGAATATATCTGTGCTGTTTATCTCTCGCCTAACTCTACTAACTATGTAAAATTCTTTGACTATTTGAGCTCTAAAGTGGAGCACATCTTGACTCACTCTCCCTTTGCTGAAATCTCCATTTTGGGAGATTTCAATGTTCACCACCAGCTTTGGCTTTCATCCTCTTTCACTGACCATCCTGGTGAACAAGCCTACAACTTTGCTCTCCTCAACGACCTAGAGCAGTTGGTTCAGCACCCTACTCGTATTCCCAACCGTCTTGGAGACAGGCCCAACATTCTAGACCTCTTCCTTACCTCTAATCCTTCTACTTACTCTGTCAAACTGTTCTCTCCGTTGGGCTCCTCCGATCATAACCTTATTTCTGTATCCTGTCCTGCTCCTGTACACCCTCTGGACCCACCGAAAAGGCGATGCTTCTGGCATTTTGCTTCAGCTCGGTGGGACGACCTGAGGATGTACTTTCCGATTTCCCGTGGAATGATTACTGCTTCCAGGAGAGAGACCCCTCTGTGTGTGCTCAGCTTATCACAGAGGTAATTCTCTCTGGAATGGAGGCATACATTCCACGTACTTTCTCTACTCCTCACGCTAAAAAGCCTTGGTTTAATCATGCTTGTTTTCGTGCTATTAAAGATAGAGAGGCAGCTCACAAAAGGTTCCAGAGCCTTCGAACTCCCGCTAACTTTGACCTTTACATTTCCGCCCGGAATCGTGCCAAATCTATTCTCCGACTTACCAAAAGTTCTTTCATTAATAGAAAATGTCAACACCTTGCTTCTAATTCTTCCCGTGACTTCTGGCATCTAGCCAAAAATATCTCCTCCAATTTCCCTTCTTCCTCTTTCCCTCCTCTCCTTAACCCTGACGGCAGCACTGCCGTCTCATCTGTCTCTAAAGCTGAACTCTTCGCTCAAACTTTCTGTAAGAACTCCACCCTGGACGATTCTGGGCATATTCCTCCTACTCCTCCCCCCTCTGACTCCTTTATTCCTGTTATTATGATTCTTCCAAATGATGTTTTCTATGCCCTCTCTGGCCTCAACTCTCAGTAGGCTTATGGACCCGATGGAGTGCCTCCTATTGTCCTTAAAAACTGTGCTTGTGTGCTGACACCCTGCCTGGTCAAACTCTTTCGGCTCTGCCTATCAACATCTATCTTTCCTTCCTGCTGGAAGTATGCCTTTGTACAGCCTGTGCCTAAGAAGGGCGACCGTTCCAATCCCTCAAACTACCGTCCAATAGCTTTACTTTCCTGTCTATCTAAAGCTTTTGAATCAATCACTAACCGGAAGATTCAAAAGCACCTTTCCACTTCTAACCTTCTATCTGATCGCCAGTATGGATTCCGTAAGGGGCGTTCTACTGGCGATCTTCTTGCTCTTTTAACTGACTCTTCGTCATCCTCTCTTAGCCGTTTCGGTGAAACTTTCTCTGTTGCGCTAGACATATCGAAAACCTTCGATAGAGTCTGGCACCAGTCTTTGCTTTCTAAACTACCCTCTTTCGGATTCTATCCCTCTCTCTGTTCCTTTATCTCCAGTTTCCTTTCCGGCCGTTCTATCTCTGCCGTGGTAGACGGTCACTGCTCTTCCCCTAAGCCTATCAACAGTGGCGTTCCACAGGGCTCTGTCCTATCACCCACTCTCCTCCAGTTATTCATCAATGATCTTCTTTCCATAACAAACTGTCCTGTCCACTCATACGCCGACGACTCCACTCTGCATTATTCAACTTCTTTCAATAGAAGACCCTCTCAACAGGAAGTACACGTCTCCAGACTGGAGGCTGCAGAACGCTTAACCTCAGACCTTGCTATCATTTCCGATTGGGGCAGAAGGAACCTTGTGTCCTTCAATGCCTCAAAAACTCAATTTCTCCACCTATCAACTCGACACAATCTTCCAAACACCTATCCCCTATTCTTCGACAACACTCAGCTGTCACCGTCTTCAACACTAAACATCCTCGGTCTATCCTTAACTCAAAATCTCAACTGGAAACTTCATATCTCCTCTCTCGCTAAATCAGCTTCCTCGAGGTTGGGCGTTCTGTATCGTCTCCGCCAGTTCTTCTCCCCCGCGCAGTTGCTATCCATATACAGGGGCCTTGTCCGCCCTCGTATGGAGTATGCATCTCACGTGTGGGGAGGCTCCACTCACACAGTTCTTCTGGATAGAGTGGACTCTAAGGCTCTTCGTCTCATCATCTCTCCTCCTCCTACTGAAAGTCTTCTACCTCTTAAATTCCGCCGCGATGTTGCCTCTCTTTCTATCTTCTATCGATATTTCGACGCTGACTGCTCTTCTGAACCTGCTAACTGCATGCCTCCCCCCCTCCCGCGGCCCCGCTGCACGCGACTTTCTACTCATGTTCATCCTTATACTGTCCAAACCCCTTATGCAAGAGTTAACCAGCATCTTCACTCTTTAATCCCTCACGCTGGTAAACTCTGGAACAATCTTCCTTCATCTGTATTTTCTCCTGCCTACGACTTGAACTCTTTCAAAAGGAGGGTATCAGGACACCTCTCCCCCCGAAATTGACCTTTCTTTCGGCCACCTCTTTTGATTCTTTTTTGGGAGCAGCGAGTAGCGGGATTTTTTTATTATTGTTTTCTTTTTTGTGTGCCCTTGAGCTGTCTCCTTTGTTGTAAAAAAAAAAAAAATTCCCTATTTTAAGAAATGCATTTCTTTAAATATCACGAGAGAGAGAGAGAGAGAGAGAGAGAGAGAGAGAGAGAGAGAGAGAGAGAGAGAGAGAGAGAGAGAGAGAGAGAGAGAGAGAGAGAGAATGTATTTTTATCACTTGAGGGATTAGATCTGACCATGACCATACCCACGCTGACCTCAAGTCGACCAGAGTACCTAATAAAGCCCTTTTCACACATAGGCGATCTTGGGACGATAGCGCCACGATCCTGGTTCGTTCTGGTATCATCGGAATTTGGTGCACGTCCCATGGGGTGTGGATTATTTTGACACGACGCTTGTAGGAGTATTTCCCGAATGCTGGACGGAAGCTGCACAACCATAACGATGCCTGCCACACAGCTGCCCGGTATCTGAACGATCGACGACGATCAGTCTTGGAGATTTGGATTTAACGTGGTATGTTGTATGTGCCCCGCCCTTTCCCTAAACGCTAATCCCTAGGTGCAGGAATTGGGAGCAGCATTGACATGTGTGTTGCTGCCCTGACCGACCCATCACACACACACACACACACACACACACACACACACACAACATAGACACTTTACTTTTAGGTTAATGGACATATTTCCGGTCAACATATTTATTTCAAATTCTATCAGTATGGATAAAATAGGCCCTAAATTCAGCTATGGTAATATTTTTTCTTCATGTAAAATAGTATATGTGGTATAAAATATGGATTAAAGTTGAGGAAAAATCACGTGACTTGGAAACGGGTGCTGATTGGTCATGACGTCACTAGGTACGTAAGGAGGTCGCCAACTTAATGGTTCTCCGAGATTTCGTGTTGTGGTGTATGGTTCTATTTTTTATAGTGGCTAGCAATGCCTGGAGACGTAACCCGCAGTCGTTAGTGCTTAGTGCCAATGTGCAAGAGTTCGGACAAAAGTACTCCACGGAAGATATTTCTGTCTGTGCCAGTGAATCCTGCAGTAAGGAAAAATTGGTGGCTGGCTGTTCGACGACAGCTCCCAGTGAGCCAGTTAGGTTCCAGCAGTCTGCCCCGGTCCAGATTAGGTTCCTCCATTGTTTTCTCTAGGTTAGGTTAGGGAAGTTTCTCTCATACTAATATTAAGTCAACCTTGATTATTCTCTTTAGTTTCCCCTCGGACTAACTTTCATTGTGAACTCAACTATTCTCTCTACTGCCTTATGTCCTCTGATTATAAAATATTGGCCTGCATTCGTTTTCTTCTTATTCATCTTCAGGCGTTGATTCTCTCTCTCTCTCTCTCTCTCTCTCTCTCTCTCTCTCTCTCTCTCTCTCTCTCTCTCTCTCTCTCTCTCTCTCTCTCTCTCTCTCTCTCTCTCTCTCTCTCTCTCTCTCTCTCTCTCTCTCTCTCTCTCTCTCTCTCTGACGTTCCTGAGCCATTGTTTTCTCTAGGTTAGGCTTGGTACGTTTCCCTCATACTAATATAAATTCAACCTTTATTATTCTCTATAGTTCCCCTCGGACTAACTTTTAATCGCAAACTCAACTATTCTCTCCACCTCTACTGTCTCGTCCTATGATAATGAAATATTTGGCTACATTCGTCTTCTTCTTATTCACCTCTCTCTCTCTCTCTCTCTGTCAATAAACATATATACTGTTGTGCTGGAAGCTTCCCCCGGCGTCCATAGGCCTCTAGAAGGCTCCGGGAGAAGCGAGCAGGGGGACGGGGAGCAAGGCGAGCCGTCCGCGCCCCGTGGGGCGCGGCCAGACGCCAGGCGGGAAGTGTTGCCAACTCGCACATATTTTTGCTACATGTTCTTGTACGATCTAAAATATACTGTAACATTCTAGACTGTACTGTTCTGGATATATATAGGAGAAGAGGGCGAGAGGGGACAGTCCCAGTCATAGTAAGCTAGTGGTAAGTGAAGAGTCAGAGTGAAGTGTACTACTAAGGAAGAATATTGAACTACAGAAACTGTGCAAAGTGTTTACAAATCTCCCTCCCACGGAGTCTCCTGACGGCGACACGGAACCCAAGTAACACGCCCGGCATAACATTGGCGTCAGGAGTGTAGGCATCTGTTTTTTTCGCCATGGAGACTCGTTCCCAAGCTGCCCAGAGGGACGACGTGTTGACTGAACTCTTTGAAGCTTTGAGACTACAGGGGGAGAAACAAGAAAGAGCACACCAAGAACTCAAAGAACAACAAGAAAGAGCACAGCAACAACAAGAAAGAACACTCCAAGAACTCAAAGAACAACAAGAAAGAGCACAGCAACAACAAGAAGGAACACTTCAAGAACTCAAAGAACAACAAGAAAGAGCACAGCAACAACAAGAAGGAACACTCCAAGAACTCAAAGAACAGCTAGAAGATCGCTTCACGGGATTACAGCAACAGCTACAAGCAGTACAAGATGGAAGTGAGTCAGTACGAAGAGAAATGACTGATGTGACCACGAAGTTAGGACAACGCCTCATAGAAGTGGAGAAAGAACACACAAATCTTCAACAAGAGATGGAGGTGGTACGGGAGACGACACACAAAGAAATATTAGAAGTGCAGGGAAAGGTGAACCGTACTGAACAGGCAGTTTGTGACGTAAGTGACAGAGTGAAGGCCCTTGAAGACTGCTTGGCTGGAAACGGACAGCCAGTGCCTGCAGGGGCTAGTTGTACCCAAGATGCTTCTCCTACGCAAGTCCGGGGTAGTTTGAGCCCTGTTTCGCCTGAGCTTATCCCCACAAGAAGTTCCGCCAGACCCATGAGTCTGCTGGGTTCGCCTGTTAGAAAGAAGCCTCAGGAGATTGATGGCAAGGTCTACTGGGAGGCTTACCGCGCTCAGTTTGAGCTGTTGGCAGCTCGGAACGGATGGGATGACCAAGAGTGCGCGGTACAGCTGGCCACTAGCCTGAAAGGGGCGGCGCTGGAGGTCCTTGCTCAGCTCGACAATGCGACAAAGGGCAGCTACAGCGGGCTGGCACAGGCGCTGGAGCAACGATATGGGACCAAGCACCAGAACGAGCTCTTCAGGGTTAGGTTCAGAACCCGCAACAGGCGCGGCGAGTCTATTCAGGAACTCGCTCAGGACCTTGAGAGCATGGCGCACAAGGCATACCCAGGTGCCACCCCTGACCTGCTGACGGTTTTGCTGCGTGATCAGTTCATCGATGCCCTGGACAGCCTTCAGCTGAAGATACAAGTGAACCAAGCTAAGCCAACATCAATGCAGGAAGCTCTGGCACGTGCCATGGAGTTTGAGTCCTTTGTTAGGTCTAGCTTGTCAAGCTTCAGGGACGACTCGACTTCTGGCTTTCGGGCACGAAAGGGCGCTGTCAGCGACACAGACAGGTTCCAAGGAACGTGCTGGTACTGCGAGAAGGTTGGGCACAAGGAGAACGAATGCTATAAGAGGAAAAAGGAATATGAAGGTGGCGCTAAGAAGAAGCCCAGGGAAGGACCCAAGTGCTGGACCTGTGGAGAAAAGGGGCACTGGAAGAATGAGTGTCGGAAAATTGTGCCCCCAACGAGGGACCACCACTCGGGAAACTAAGAAGGACTGGTTCACGGGGGCAACGACCAGTCTGTCCTGTACATGCCCCGAAGATATCAACGTGCAGGAGAACCACCATGACGAGCTGCCAAGTAGAGGGCAAGGTTGACGGAGTATTGTGGCCTGTGGTCGTCGACACAGGCTCGGAACGCACATTTGTGCGGCCTGACGTGGTGAGTCATCGTCGGCTTCCTAAGACGCCGCATCGACTGTGCGGAGTCACAGGACACTACGCAGAGCTCAGAGACACAGTGGACGTGAAGTTTGAGCTCGGAGGAAAGGAAGAGTTCCTCTCTGTCTACGTGGCTGACATGGACGACCCCTGCATCCTAGGTATGGATTATCTTGTCTCCCACAAGTGCGAGCTGGACTTCCGCGCTAAGCAGCTGACTGTAAGAGGAAGGAGGGTGCCACTGACGACTGTGAACAAGGAAGACCTGCCAGTGACGGTCAAGCGCACCACCATTATTCCTTCGAGGTCGGAGATGCTGTTACCCTGTCAAATTACGGGTGCCCCCCCGGCTAGCCTGTGTGTGGTAGAGAGTGGAAGTCGATGCCCGGTAGAAAACGGGGTGATTGTAGGCAGTACTTTGGTAGACCCTGCTGCAGCGGAAGTGCCTGTCGTCGTGGCCAATGTCTCCTTCAGTCCAAAGAAAATAGAACAAGGGACCATGGTGGGGTTGTGCCAAGAGATCGACCAGGAACCAAGAACCTGTGTCTGCAGGAGAACCCTGACGAAGCCTCAGGAGGAGCTGCCCGACTACATGCACGTCCTGTTTAACAGGAGCTCCAAGTGTCTAGAGGAGCCTCAAGTGGAACAGCTCAGGGAGCTTCTCGTGAGGAATTCAGATGTGTTTTCCACAGGAGACCTGGACTTGGGGTGTACGGACCTGGTAGAGCACCACATCGACACAGGTAGCCACCGCCCAGTGAAGCAAGCTCCTCGAAGGATGGCACCAGCCCGTCGCAAGGAGATGGATGAGGTAATGGATGATCTCCGGCAACAGGGGTTAATTGAGCGGTCCAGCAGACCGTGGGCGTCTGCTGTAGTGCTCGTCAGGAAAAAGGACGGTTCCCTCGGGTGCTGCGTGGATTACCGAGCCCTCAACGATCTCACCATCAAGGATTCATACCCACTCCCACGGATCGACGACAAGCTCGATGCTTTGGTGGGCTCCAAGTGGTTTTCTACACTGGATATGAAGTCTGGGTATCACCAAGTCAAAATGGCGGAGCAGGACAAAGAGAAAACAGCCTTCTCCTACGGTCAAGGCCTGTGGCAGTTCAAGGTCATGCCCTTTGGCCTGTGCAACGCGCCGGCCACGTTCGAGCGACTGATGGAGAGGGTGCTGGAGGGACTTCACTGGAAGACGGCATTCATCTACCTCGATGACGTGATTGTCTTTGGCCAGGCCTTCGAGCAGGAGATGGAAAGGCTATCAGAGGTTTTCGCCCGGTTTAGAGCTGCACACCTTAAGCTCAGCCCGAAGAAATGCTGCCTCTTCCAAAAGGAGGTCCAATACTTGGGACATATCGTGAGCGAGGCTGGAGTACCTACGCACTGATCCTGAGAAGGTGGCTGCGATAAGGGACTGGCCGACACCCACCAACGTGAAGGAGCTGCGGAGCTTCCTCGGGTTGTGCTCATACTGCCGCAGGTTTGTGAAAGGCTTCGCTACGATTGCTGCACCACTGCACCTCCTAACGAAGAAGGGGCGCAAGTTTGAGTGGACAGCGGAAACTCAGGTTGCCTTTGAGAAGCTCATGGAGGCCCTCATCAGCTCGCCCGTACTCACCTACCCAGACCCCTCTAAGCCTTTTATACTGGATTGTGATGCCAGTGATGAGGGGATTGGTGGAGTGCTGTCCCAGGCATGTGCCGACATGGAACGGGTTGTGGCCTGCTTCAGCAAGAAGCTCACCCCAGCCGAGAAAAACTATTGCGTGACCCGGAAAGAACTCCTGGCAGTAGTCAAGAGCCTTGACTTTTTCCATGCTTACCTGTACGGTGCAACTTTCACCATCCCCACGGATCACGCTGCATTGCGGTGGTTGAAGTCACTGAAAAACCCTGAGGGTCAGCCTGCTCGCTGGATAGGTAAACTAGAGCAGCATCACTACACTATTGTGCACCGATCTGGGCTAACACACGGTAACGCGGACAGCTTGAGCCGGCGCCCCTGCCTACCTGAGTGTCAACATTGCCTCCAGAGGGAAAGCGTCCAGAATATGTGCCGCCGCACTACAGTGGAACAGACAGCGGAGGTGCCATGGGAAGACTTGGAAAAACTGCAGCGGGAGGACCGAGATCTGAGACCAATTATGAAGTGGCTGAGTCAGTCGTCAACGCGACCTGGGTGGGAAGTAATCTCGAGAGAAAGCCCTACCACCAAGAATTACTGGATTCAGTGGGACACTCTTCGGATAGACGACGGGGTGTTGCAGCGACGCTGGGTCTCTCATGATGGTCTTGACCACTACTGGCCCACGGTGCTACCTGTGAAGTCCCGGGAAGGCGTCTTGAAAGAAATGCACGACAGCATCACCAGCGGACACCTTGGGGTAAAGAAGACACTGAGTCGCCTGCGCCAAAGGTTCTACTGGGTTGGCATGAGGAAGGACGTGGAAGAATGGTGTCACGCGTGTGAGGTGTGCTGTGCAAAGAAGGGCCCCAAGAAGCGTCACCGTGCCCCATTGCAACTATACCAGGTTGGAGCCCCCATGGAACGGGTGGCAGTGGATATAGCAGGACACTTGCCTCTGACGACGAACGGAAATAGGTACATCTGCGTCACAATGGATTACTTCACCAAGTGGCCGGAAGCCTACGCTATCCCTGACCAGGAAGCCACTACCATCGCCAAGGTTTTGGTGGAGGAGTTCTTCTGTCGCTTCGGTGTGCCTAACGAGCTCCATTCCGACCAGGGAAGGAATTTTGAGTCAACAGTCCTTGCTGAGTGCTGCAAGCTTCTGGGTATCAAGAAGACCCGGACCACCCCTCTGCACCCACAGTCAGATGGAATGGTGGAGAGGTTTAATTGGACGTTGGGCCAGGAGTTGGCCAAGCAGTGCAACAATGATCAGTCTTCATGGGATCAGAAGCTGCCTGCGCTTCTCATGGCCTACAGGTCTGCCGCCCACGAGACTACGGGGTATTCACCGGCAAAGCTGATGTTTGGACGTGAGCTGCGATTGCCGGTGGACCTACTGACAGGAAGGCCTCCTGGGGAAAGCCTTCCAAGGGACGCCTCCAATTTTGCCCGTCAACTAAAGGAACGGCTGGAAGAGGTGCACCATCAAGTCCGTGGTGCCTTGAAGTTCTCCGGGGAGGCCATGAAGCGCGGTTACAATATGAGGGCAAGCCACGTTGACTTCAAGGAAGGAGACCAAGTCTGGCTTTACAAGCCGCAGAGGAAGAAAGGACAGTCTCCGAAGTTACAGAGCCCCTGGGATGGCCCTTACACTGTGCTAGAACGCCTCTCCGACGTGACTTACCGAATCCGGAGAACGGAAAGGACCAAACCGAAAGTTGTCCACGTCAACCGCCTATGGAGGTACCACGGTCCGGGAAACTACACCTGGAACAACTACAGACACCCAGCAGCCGACGAAAACGCAAGGGACGTCCAGGACCGAGAGGAGGTCGACGACGACATAGGCCTTCTGGACCTTTCAGCCGAGGGAGATAACCTCCCGGCTTCGGCAGATGTTCCAGGGACACTCCAAGAAGCGGACGACGACGAGGCGCACCAGGAGACAGACGCGCAGGAGGCACCGAACAGAAGACAGAGACAACGCAGGCGTCCACAGCGATACGACGATTATTATGTTTTTGATTTATTTTCTTATGTTTGTATATAGTTAAGTGTGTGATCGGGACGATCACAATTAAGAGGGGGGGATAGTGTTGTGCTGGAAGCTTCCCCCGGCGTCCATAGGCCTCTAGAAGGCTCCGGGAGAAGCGAGCAGGGGGGCGGGGAGCAAGGCGAGCCGTCCGCGCCCCGTGGGGCGCGGCCAGACGCCAGGCGGGAAGTGTTGCCAACTCGCACATATTTTTGCTACATGTTCTTGTATGATCTAAAATATACTGTAACATTCTAGACTGTACTGTTCTGGATATATATAGGAGAAGAGGGCGAGAGGGGACAGTCCCAGTCATAGTAAGCTAGTGATAAGTGAAGAGTCAGAGTGAAGTGTACTACTAAGGAAGAATATTGAACTACAGAAACTGTGCAAAGTGTTTACATATCTCCCTCCCACGGAGTCTCCTGACGGCGACACGGAACCCAAGTAACACGTCCGGCATAACAATACTTTCCAATATGTTCATACATACACCCTCTGAGAACCTATAGCCCATTATCCAAGGAGAAGTTTTGAGGTACTCTACAGAGCAGAGGCGAATCGGTTGATTTCACTCCCATTTTAATAATATATAACATATTTCCAACACTCTTAAGGTGTTCAGTAAGCACGCACCTATAACATACCTGTTGGGCACAGTTTGAGCTGGAGTGGCCATAGCTGATAAAAAAACAATGGACACAACACTGCATGGTACTGTCGTCTGCTGTACTCCGCTGCAGCCTGATGACGTCACGAGCTAATGGTGGCTTCTCCCCGTGAGATGAGAAGGATCTGAGATATCTCTCCAATATCCAGTCAACTAGCGATTTAAAGAACGTAATATGTGCACTACGTTATCATTGGTACGTGGCTCAATGCCTTTCGATCTAGGCTCTTCCCAGAACCGGAAACATGTCCTCTCCTTATATAATAAGTATATTTTCAGCTCTCGAGCTGCTTATTCCTAAATAAATCGTAAATTATTATTACATACACACACACACACACACACACACACACACACACACACACACACACACACACACACACACACACACACAGCGGTATTTGTCTGGCTCTCGACAAAGAGATTCGGTGACTGGGACATGATGTCAAGTGGACCGTGGTTAAGTAACTGCAACAAGTAGGGTCGTCAGGTAACGGTAGCACACAGGGGCGTCAGGAGCGTAGGGCGGCAGGTAGGGCGACAGGAGGAACCAGGAGGTCAAGGCGGGTTGCAGGTCACAGAGGGGAAGCGGCGCGATGGTGGCTTTTGTAGCCAACGGGCTGAAAAGTTGCCAAAACACTCGTGCGCTGATGTCATGTCGAGCAGCACTCGTTTAGCTGTCATTGAGCATTCGCTCAAGTGAACGATTCGCCGGGAAGCTATCGTACAGCTGTCGGGCAGCTGTTGTAACGGTCTTTTTTTTTTCGTGCCCGATCACTGCACAAGTGCTGCCCAACCTATCACAAAAGCTGCACGAATGCTACACGTTAGCTGGACGATCACTGCGAGTGCTGCACGATGCCTGCAACACTCCTCCCCGATCTTTGACAAGGTCGCCGACTACGCAGATGGCTGCCCGAGAAATAAACGCAGCGCTTACTTTTCGTGCTCCTTGCCGACACACCGTCCAACAGTCGTGGTGCACGGATTTCCTCAACGACGGCTAGACGATGTGCTACGAATATGACCCCAAAAGCTGCCGGAATGGCAGTCGGGCAGCTGTCGCGTTCAAGATCGTGTATGTGTGAAACCCCTTTAAGGGTGAAAGAAACGAAGCCTGATTTCTCGCTGAATGGACATATGTTTCCGGTCGTGTGAAGAGCCTAGAAAGGCATTGTGCCACGTACCAATAATAACGTAGTGCACATATTACGTCCTATCAATCGCTAGTTGACTGGATATTGGAGAGACATCTCAAATTCTTCTCATCTCACGGGGAGAAGCCACCATTAGCTCGTGACGTCATCAGGCTGCAGCGGAGTACAGCAGACGACAGTACCAGTGTTGTGTCCATTGTTTTGTTTTTTTATCAGCTATGGCCACTCCAGCTCCAAACTGCGCTTAACTGGTATGTTATAGGTGCTTACAGAACACCTTAAGAGTGTTGGAAATGTGTTATATTATTAAAATGGGAGTGAAATCAACCGATTCGCCTCTCCTCTGCAGAAAATAGTTGAGTTCACGATTAAAAGTTTGTCGGAGGGGAAACTATAGAGAATAATCAATGTTGAATTTATATTAGTATTATGGAAACTTACCTAGCCTAACCTAGAGAAAACAATGGCTCTTGAACGTCAGAGAGAGAGAATCAACGCCTGAAGATGAATAAGAAGAAAACGAATCCAGACCAATATTTTATAATTAGAGTACATTTCAGTAGAGAGAATAGTTGAGTTCACGATGAAAAGTTAGTCCGAGTAGAGACTAAAGAAAATTACTGCAGGATTCACTAGCACAGACAGAAATATCTTACGTGGAGTACTTTTGTCCGTACATATATACTCTTGCACATTGGCACGAATCACCAACGACTGCAGGTTACGTCTCCTGGGCATTACTAGCCACTTGAGACATACACCACAACACGAAATCTCGGAGTAACACAAAGTTGGCGACCTGCCGACTGCATCGTGACGTCACGACCCGTTTCCAGGTCACGTGATTTTTCCTCAACTTTAATCCATATTTTATACCACATTTAGTATTTTACATGAAGAAAAATAGTTCCATAGCTGAATATAGGGCCTATTTTATCCGTGCAGACAGCATTTGAAATAAATATGTTGACCGGCAACATGTCCATTAGCCGAGCACCTCACAACTCCACCCTTCAATACCAGAACGCCAATATCGCTCCTCGGAGGGAGAAATGGCTCCACCCTAGTGGGAGGAGCTTGTGGATATTTTCACTTGACATAGACCATAGTCCTGAGGTTCCTTATTTTTACCACCACATCACTAATCTTGTCTGTTACTCTACTCGTATAGGATCCATCAGAAATAGGTTGCAATTTTTAATTTTCTTTCCTTTTTGGTGTATGGCTCAGGAACACTCTGTCTCCTACGCTGATAGATTTTATTTTCGTTGGTTTTCAGTATTACCTTTCCATTTCCTCTCTATCGTCTTCAATGTAAACCTGGCATTATCATATACTTTCCTTGTGATTACAGCCATTTCCTCTTTGTATAAGTCAATATTATGCCAGGGGTGCCAAGACTTTTCTAGCATAGTATGTGGCATACGAGGATCTCTTAAGTACATGAGATAAGAAGTAACTTCTTTATTGTGCGATGATACGCAGTATTTTAGGCCAGGGTGCCTGCAGGTAACATTATATCCCATAGAGACACATTTCCTTGAAACATAGTTCTCAAGATGTTAACAATGGTATAATTTGCTCGATAAATTATGCACTTTCGCGTGTTCTGTTTGATGGTGCTCAGAAAATAGGGCGTTACTGTTAGTGCTTCTTGTTCTGTTGAGAACAGTTATATATTTATCTATTAAGGACTTACGACCGGATTCTCCTTCTCTCCTTACTTGGAAATTTGGCGTCAGCAGTTCGACAGAGGCTTTTCTTTCTTGCTCCAAGCTCTGCAGGCTTCAGGTCTGTCTTAACTGTGTCAGCGGTCTGCATACTAGATACTTGTGGCAGGTCTGTGTATTGCTCATGAGTGACAGGCTTCACAACTCCTAACCTTGTACTTAGTCTTATTTTAATATATAAAAATGTACTAACATTTATCTCTATATTTTCACTTTCAACATTTAAATATGATACAGTAACGTAAGACCTATGATTGTCAGGTGAAAGAGTTAACTATTCCTGAACATAAAGCTCTAGCTTTAGGAGTACTAGCACAAGGCTCAAACAAAGCTTCAGTTATAGAAAGAGAGTGGAGGATATAATAAAGCCCTGCGGAACACCACTGTTGGTAGTCTTAGTGGAAGAACAGTGACCGTCTACCACAGCAGAAATATAACGACCTGAAAGGAAACTGTACATATAAGTACAAAGAGAGGTATAGAATTCGTAGGAGTGTGGTTTATAAAGCAAAGATTTGTGCCAGACTCTGTCAACGAGATGTCAAAGGCAACAGCAAAAGATCACTGAAACGCCTAAGAGATGATAATCATTAGTCAGTTAGGAAAGCAAGATCACCAGTAGAACGCCTCTTGCTGAATCCGCACTGGTGATCAGAAAGATCAGAAGTTGATAGATGCTGAAGAACTTTCCTGTTAAGGACTGTTCCAAATTAATTAGAAAGACGAGAATGCAAAGCTATGGAACTTTGTTGTTATTGTTTAAAGATTTTGTCCCTTCTCGGAGGGACAATGGGCCTTTGACGGGTGACGGCCTATGAAGAGGGTGTCGACAGACCGACTCTATCGGCTGACGCCGACAAGGTCGGCCCGTCGACGAGGACTGGTGTGCCTCTCTTATCGGACCGTAGCTTGGTAGCTTGAGGGATTAGAACGATGATCCTTCTTAGGCATAGGTTGTAAGTAGACGTACTTCCAGCAGGAAGAAAAGATTGATAACGAAAGGCAGAAGCGAAGGACTTTGACCAGGCAGGGAGTCAGCACGGAAGCACATTCTTTAAGGACAATAGGAGGTAATCCGTAGGCTCCATAGGGCTTCTGAGAATTGAGGCCAGAGAGGGCATAGAAAACATCATTCTTAAGAATTTTAAAGACAGGCATGGTGGAGTGTGTATGAATGGGAGGAATATGCCCGGAATCGTCCAGAGTGGAATTTTCAGAGGAAGCCTGAGCGAAGAGTTCAGCTCTAGAAACAGATGCGACAGCAGAGCTGCCATCATGACTAAGGAAACGTGGAAAAGATGAAAAAGTAAAATCTTTAGAGATATTTTGACTAGGTGCCAAAACTCTCTGAGAGAATTAGGGAAAGCAGAGTCGGGGCATTTCCTATTCACTAAAGAATTCTTGATTAATTGACGTATAGAATGGGGCGCTATAAATGAAAAAAATGTAAAGATCATAATTAGTAGGAGCTCAAAAGCTGCCTCTCTATCTTTTATAGCACGAAAACAAGTGTGACTGAACCAGGGCTATTTAGCATGAAGAGTAGAGAAGGTACGTGGAATGTGTGCCTCCATTCCAGAAACAATCACCTCAGTAAAACGCTGGACACACACAGAGGGGTCTTTGACCTGGAAACAGTAATCATTCCACGGGAAATCGGAAAAGTATATCCTCAAGTAATTTCACCGACCTGAAGCATAATGTCAGAAGCATCGCCTCCTCGGTGGGTCCAGAGGCTACTTAGGAGCGATACTACAGAATATGGATGTAAGTTTTTTTTTTTTTTTGTTTTTTTACAGCAAAGGAAACAGTTCAAGGGCGTAAAGAAAAAAAAAAAGCCCGCTACTTACTGCTCCAGAATCGGAGGTGCCCAACGAAGAGAACAGTTTGACAAAATAGACTGAAGAATTAGATATTAGGAAGAGGTCTAGAACGTTGGGCGTGTCTCCAAGTCGGTTAAGGATGGTTTAAGGGTGATGTACCAGCTGCTGGTACATCACTGATGAGAACAAAGTTGTTGACTTGTTCACCAGGCTGGTCAGTGAAAGAGGCTGAAACCCAAAGTTGGTGGTGAACATTGAAATTTCCGAAGATGGAGATTAAATTATTCAGCAAAGAAAGAGTGAGTACTCCACTTTAGAATTCAAATAGTAGAGCTAGGCGAGAGAGAAACAGCACAGACGTGTTTAGTAATAGAATGGCAAGTAAGTCTTAGCGAGATATGGAAAATTTTCTAGTGTCAAGGCTGGGTCCCAGTACATGTATTCTCACAAGTGAGAATACATGTACTGGGACCCAAGCCTGTACTGTATCTAACCTAAATTTCAATCAAAAGGTGGGTGCTGGTCTATGTATGTACACAACGACATAACTTGCTCTCGTGCCCGCAACCTTGACACTAGAAAATTGTCCATTATCTCGCTAAGACTTACTTGCCATTCTATTACTAAACACGTCTGTGCTGTTTCTCTCTCGCCTAGCTCTACTATTTGAATTCTAAAGTGGAGTACTCACTCTTACTTTGCTGAATAATTTAATCTCCATGTACTTGTATTTGTCAAAAAGTTCCTTAGGACTTGTATTTGTAATCGAACTTGAAGTACTTGACCATTTATGAGTACTTTCGAGTACATTCGAGTACAACAAAAAAACGCAAATGTGTAGCTGGAATGGTGTTTGATGTTTTGCATGAGTGGAAGTGATGTCAGGGTGAGGGATTAATTAACGAAGGTGTGTCCTAAGTTTGCGCCTTTTTTTTTTTTTTTTTTTTTTACGTCGCGGCCTATAGCGCCGGTAGGCTTCTTCCCGGTGGGGCCTGATGGTCGGCCCAAGGCTTCTTCCCGGTGGGTCCTGATGGTCGGCCCAGCCCGTTCTGGCGCAGGCGAGTGTTTATAGTGGCGCCATCTTGCATTGGCTCATGCTGCCCTCCCGGAGCTCATCCTTAATCCTAGAGTCTAGAGTCCGGGTTGATAGGTGGTCTTCTGGACAGCATGTGGGTAGTTTTAAGCCACTCGGCGGCGGCTGAAAAATCCCAGCTTGGTGGCACCGGGCGGGGATTGAACTCGCGTCCTCCTGAACGCGGTGCTGTTACTCTGTCGATTCAGCCACCGCCTTGGAGAGACACCTCAGGTGGCCTGGGCCCTGGGTCATGTGAGGTGACTGGAAACAGAAGGACTGGCAGTTTGCTACTTGTCAAAAGCAGAAAAGCAGAATAAAACTTAAGGTTAAATCAGTAAAAAGTACTTATGCATGGATTCGAGTGCAATACAACTGTACTCATACTTGTACCCGAATTCTATTGTGAAACATTGTACTTGTACTTGTATTTGGATTCGTGACATGGTAATGTAATCGTGCTTAGACTCGAGTGTAAAAATATACTTGAACCCAACCCTAGTACAGTAGGAGCGAACGGAGTATATAGAGATTGCTGTCAGTAGCCTCAGAAACCTGTGTTTCGGTTAGAAAGAGATAATTAGGTTTAGAGAAGGAGAGATGGTGTTCCACGGAATGAAAATCAGAGCGGAGACAGCGAATGTTACAGAAGTTCATGAAAAAATTGGAAGTGCTATCAAGACACCTCCCGTAGTTTACATCGAAAATGGCGTCCGACCTGGGAATATTTTTTGTCCCCTCACTAAATGGGGACTCCGAGGCATGGCAATACATATCCATAATAACTATTAATATATATCGAGTAAATGCTGTTCTTAGCGTGTATGTAACTTGGTGTAGAAAGTAAGAAAGTGTGTCTTTAGAGAGCACATGCTGAACTGCTCTCTGGTGTAAGACAAACTTCATGAGTCTCCCCGATAGTGGAGTCGTTTTCTTTCCTCGCCGTCGACGGAGGTTGCCTCGCCCGTCACCAGAGGGCAGAGTATTAGTTTTTTATCGATCTCCCAGAAACTTCCCGATATCTTTCCAACTCCTTGCAGGCTTACCATCCCGCATAAAAATTCAGTGCTGTTTTTGTCAAAATTATATAGAAAACATATGATTTATGAATAGCCCAACGCTTTACCCTCCGTTCAAATAACTACATTCAAGAGTGAGTGAGGAGTTTGAGGCAGTTGTTTTGGTTCAAAAGTTTTGGGGTTGGCACGCCACCACAACAGTGTACGTCATCGTGACGTCACGGACGCCAAGGTCTTACTAAGCGAGTAAGTGTTCACGTGTCGCCATCCTGCAACTTCACAGTATTATCACCACAGTGCACAGGAAGGAACACGTTGATATTTTGTAAAAATCTAAACTCTGTGACACATATTCACCGTTGGAAACAAACAACTTGAGCTGTCATTCTGTGTGAAGAAAGAAAACTGTGTGTGGGAATATTCCACTCGACCCTTGTGGGCCATGTTTACAGCACAGCCCGAGGCGGCGTGTGTCATGGGCGACGATTGGCTGCCCCGCCACTAAGGGAGGAAGGAACGTTCTGATTGGCTTCATTATGCACTAGCCTGACCCCGTGGACTTCCTCGATCAAGACCAAAACAAACCTGAGAGTGAAACGAGGCAGAGAGAAACTACGCTTCCGGACCAATACAAAAAGCCTGAAATATTACTAAAGCGGCCCTCCGCCGTGCACGTCGCCTGGAAAGTAGTGTGTGGGAAGTCTTTGCTGTCTCCCCTGAGTGTGGGAGAAAGTTACTGCACTACCAGAGGCCCCACACTTGTGACTCATTTATTTAACTTGGTGGTGGAACAGTCGTGTGGAGGAGTGTGGGTAGAGGCTCGCCTGCCCATCCCAAGGAGCAACCACGATAGGTGAGTGTTCACTTTGATACTTCATGAGGACTGTCTCTTTGCTGTTATTATTGATTCAACAAACTTGCGTACGTAACTTATGTCACTTAAATGAATGGGAAACAACAAGATGTATGGTGGGCATTAACATTTTAAGTAGGTTGTGTGTATTTGTTGAGAGAGAGAGAGAGAGAGAGAGAGAGAGAGAGAGAGAGATTGTATTATACTTTTATTTATCGAGTCCATCGTGTGATTCGTTTGGTTTGTGTAATCACTAATTAATTATCATTTTCGGTCCTGCCTCGTAGTTTTTAACCACTACGAGCTGGTTTTCCTTGTGTGTCTGCATCAGCAATAAATGTAGTTTGTTTGTTTTTTTACGGCCAGTGTGTGTAGCAACGTTTTAGTATATATCCAGCAACTTGGTGTTTCAAATATACGGGATCTGGCGATGGTCCTCCATTTTATGAGAGGAAGACGCAGGTTATAGTATGCTTGGAGCCATGTTTTGGCGCCAGGGCAGCAGCCTTTGTCCCCTGCCTTTGTGTTTATCACGCGAGTGTCAACAGGAAAATGTGGAAAACAATGTGTTAGAAACAAAATGGCAGTATCACTTAAAGGCTTCTGTGTGGTGGGCCCCTGAGCGAGCGTGGCGCAGTGTTTACGTCAGGGCGGCGCTGCCACATCTTCGTTTGTTATTGACACGTGTATAGAATATAACTTTTCCTAAAGCAACCACGGTTACATACAGGGAGCAGACTTAATATCTGACATGTTACTTGATAATTTTCAGGATGATTTAAGGTTTTTAGACATCAAGCAGGCATAGTGTTGTTGTGAGATGTGACACCGTAGAGATTATTGACTGAGATCACGTGGTGTACCTGTGGGTGTGGATGTTTTGTTTACCTCCGCGCTGCTTGCACTGCCGCTGCTCACTTAATATTTCACTGCACGAGCTGCACCCAAACGACGATAGCTGTGCTGGGCCTTCACTGTGCATAGGCTGTACGTCTAAACTTCACAGCGCATGCGCAAATTACCAAGTATGTGCGCGTGTGTTATGTAAACTGTTTATATGACCAGCCCCTTGTGTGTGTGTGTGTGTGTGTGTGTGTTGACATGCGTCTTTGTTATTGTTGTATAATTATCATTTTGTTATATGTTGGTCAATAAAAGATTAGGATGTTTAGATTGCAAAGCGACACGTGTGAATTTCATTATTATTATTATTATTATTATTATTATTATTATTATTATTATTATTAGCATCATCATCATCATCATTAGTTATGTTGTTTTATTCTTATCATCATGTATTGTTGATAATTATGAAATACTATATCTAAATAGTGGGGGTTGTGATGGTGGTAGTTTATAAAGATAGAGCTCATCTACGCCGAGATATTATAGTGGCAACAATTAGTTGTAGTAGAAGTAGTAACAGTAGTAGAAGTAGTAACAGTAGTAGAAGTAGTAACAGTAGTAGTAGTAGTAGAAGTGTGGCAGCAGCAATAGGCAAATAGTCCGGCCAAAATAAGGCAGCCAGTGGTCAGCCATGGCTCAGGTCTCCTCACATCTTGTTCCTCGTGATCATCGCCTCCCGTTCCCCACCCCGCCCACTCCACCTCGCCGCCTCCCTTCCCGCCCACTCCACTCAATCCCCCTCGCTTCCATTCCCGCACCGCCCGCTCCACCTCGCTCCCAACCCCGTCGCCTCCCTTCCCGGCGCAGAGCGAAACATGAAGAGCCTGACGCAACCCTGACATTGTATCCTGATTGACACAGAGAGAGAGAGAGAGAGAGAGAGAGATGATCGTGTTCAACTTGGATCTCTCTCTCTCTCTCTCTCTCTCTCTCTCTCTCTCTCTCGCTCTCTCTCTCTATATATATATATATATATATATATATATATATATATATATATATATATATATAAACAAAAGCACATAGGTTTAAAAGCCTATTAGTAGGGCATGGGATTTCTTTAGCTACAGGAGCCCTCTTCCTTGAGGGCACCTATTCCAAAGCTTGCCCAGTATCTCTCTCTCTCTCTCTCTCTCTCTCTCTCTCTCTCTCTCTCCACCGCACACAACCCGTTCCCCGCCTACTCCTTTCTTTATTCCTTCGCAAGACCCGCATTTTCCCCACATCTACTCAGAGAGAGAGAGAGAGAGAGAGGGAGGGATGCCTTAACGTTATTACCTTTAAATGATTGTTTATCAGGAGATAGAAGCCAAATGTTGGATAATTATAGTGTTGTGAACTGTAATTAATGTGTTGTTATTTTGTTATCAAATTCGCAGTGTAGATTGCACTGTGTGATGAATCCCCCTATTTCATTACTATTAATTAAGCACATCAATGGTCTTTTTTTGTTAACTTTGTAGCCTACGGAATAGCTGGCTGCGCGTGGCCTCAGTGCTCATTTCCATCCCATTGGCCCTCGAGCCTACGGTAGGTAAGAACTATCACACCGGAACATGGGCCAGGTGTGACACCCGAGTTGCCAAACTTTACCTTCTGATGTATCGACCATTCTGAAAGGGATGATTAATAGCTCGGTAGGCTGCACGCCGACTGCCAAGGTCCACTCATAGATAGCCGTGCTGACCAAGGTGCTGACCACTACGTCACGGATGTGCTGTTCTCTCTCTCTCTCTCTCTCTCTCTCTCTTAGATGCAGAGAGAGAGAGAGAGAGAGAGAGAGAGAGAGAGAGAGAGAAATGTAGCGTTCCCTGTAGGCAGGACTCGAATGTGAGATGAAAATAGGTTAGAAAAGTTGGTAGTCAAGGAAAAGAAAATAAGAGGAAGAGAAGCAGCAGCAGCAGGAGGAGGAGGAGGAGGAAAAGCTGAAGGAGGAGGAACAGTGGATGTGTTATCGCCGAGCACGAGTCAGTGACCTGCTAAATGATACACACACACACACACACACACACACACACACACACACACACACACACGCACACACACACGCACACACACAGAGAGAGAGAGAGAGAGAGAGAGAGAGAGAGAGAGAGAGAGAGAGAGAGAGAGAAAGTTGAGGTCCGGGTGATGAAAGAGGAGGGGAGGAGGTGGAGGCAGATCAATTATGTACTTCATGGAATCTGTCTTACACATGGACAAACAAATTTATGTGGGCCTTCCCCTGCCTGTTACTCTTATTTTTGGCCACCTCCCGTTCACACACACACACACACACACACACACACACAGGCATATCACGAGGAAGATGGCAGGAGGCCGAGATTGTTTTTTTTTTTGTTTTTTTTAGCAAATTTAGACAAAAAGATATGTAAGTAAGGATCGAACAGTTGCTTTACCCACGAATTGAAGGTCTGTCAGTAATATAGATTGTGGCAAAGTTGGGAGGATACGCTATAGCTGGGCGTGGCCTCGGTGCTCATCTCCGTAGTATTGACCTTGAGCCTGTGGTGGGAGGAGCCCATTACCCCGTGACACAGGGCCAGTGTGACACCCGAGTTACCACAATTTACCTTTGCCTCCACGTACTCTTCCAAGCAAAGCGAACACATTTCTCTATATACACTTTGATCTTTAAATCCACCTCAGACTGGTCATCGTAATATAGAGAAACAATGAAAACGATGGAAATGTAGTATATCGCTTAACTAGTATTGCGTGGTCTCATTTCGTAATTTTTCACTCTTCCAAGTAAAGCGACACATTTCTCTATATAAATCCACCTCACACTGGTCATCGTATTACAGAGAAACCATGAAAACGACGGAAATGTATTGTGTAGCTTAATTAATATTGCGTGGTCACATTTCTTAACTTCTCACTCTTCCAAACAAAGTGAACACATTTCTCTGTATACACTTAGACCTGTAAATCCACCTCACACTGGTCATTGCAGTATAGGACAATGAAGACGGAAAACTGTTATGTAACTTTTTTTTTTTTTTTACAACAAAGGAGACAGCTCAGGGGCACAAAACAAAGGAAACAATAATAAAAAAAAAAGCCCGCTACTCGCTGCTCCCCCTAAAAAGAATCAAAAGAGGTGGCCGAAAGAAACGTCAATTTCGGGAGGAGAGGTGTCCTGATACCCTCCTCTTGAAAGAGTTCAAGTCGTAGGTAGGAGGAAATACAGATGAAGGAAGATTGTTCCAGAGTTTACTAGCGTGAGGGATGAAAGAGTGAAGATGCTGGTTAACTCTTGCATAGGGTTTGGACAGTATAGGGATGAGCATGAGTAGAAAGTCGTGTGCAGCGGGGCCGCGGGAGGGGGGGAGGCATGCAGTTAGCAAGTTCAGAAGAGCAGTCAGCGTGGAAATATCGATAGAAGATAGAGAGGCAACATCGCGACGGAATTTAAGAGGTAGAAGACTATCAGTAGGAGGAGAAGAGCTGATGAGATGAAGAGCCTTACGGCCGTAGTATTAATCTCCCCCATTCCCGTTCCCATCCCATCCCTTTTCCTTGGCTGTGACCCGCAGTTTTAAGCGTCCCCGGGGGGTTGGGGTTGATTAACACTACCTGGAGAGAGAGCGGATGGGGTCGAAAAAGTGTTGACTCCGCGGGGTGCGAGGCAGGACATCTTTAGGTTCCCCGTCGTATATTTCATGAATAAATAGTGTTCTATTTGTTATTATAGAAGAAAATATATTGAAAAGTATCAGAATATATTTCTATGACTGATATTGTATCGCAAACTTTGCTGAAGTTAATATATTTCTTTTAGTTTGTAAAGACTCTTGTGTTTCCATTTGATTGTAAACATACAGTTATTCCTGAAGCTTTCTTTATAATTGCCCCAAAAATGGCAAATGACGACAAATAGATTACTAAATATGGCATTATTATAGTAATACTTAACATATACCATAAAAAAAGGCATTTCTTGGTGACCACCTTGATTTAAGACAAAAATGCCACCAATGACACGACCTGGCAACCCCTATGTGGCTGCCCCATGGCTGCCCGGGTGTGTGACCAGTCATGGATACCAACCTGTCTCATAAATTAACTTAACCCGTGTTATCTGTTATTTACATGTAGATCAACAACGCTATTGTTTTGTGTTATGATATATAATGTATATGAATACAATGGTGTGTGAAAAATGCATTATTTACCTCGTTTTCTGTAATTATTGGTTTGAAAGTGCTGCCAACATTATTATGACCTGCGGGTTGGTCTTGTCTGGGCCGTCGGGGACGGGAAGGGGATGGGGCGGTTTACACATATCCCAGACCCGCGTATGGGGATGGGGACGGAAAGGGAATGGGGAAGATTAATACTACGGCCGTCAGACTCCACTCTGTCCAGAAGAGCTGTGTGAGTGGACCCCCCCCCCCCCCCCGTGAGATGCATACTCCATACGAGGGCGGACAAGGCCCCTGTATATGGATAGCAACTGCGCGGGGGAGAAGAACTGGCGGAGAAGATACAGAACGCCCAACCTCGAGGAAGCTGATTAAGCGAGAGATTTTGAGTTAAGGATAGACCGAGGATGTTTAGTGATGAAAATGGTGACAGCTGAGTGTTGTCGAAGAATAGGGGATAGGTGTTTGGAAGATTGTGTCGAGTTGATAGGTGGAGAAATTGAGTTTTTGAGGCATTGAAGGACACAAGGTTCCTTCTACCCCAATCGGAAATTATAGCAAGGTCTGAGGTTAAGCGTTCTGCAGCCTCCAGTCTGGAGTCGTGTACTTCCTGTTGAGATGGCCTTCTATTGAAAGAAGTTGAATAATGCAGAGTGGAGTCGTCGGCGTATGAGTGGACAGGACAGTTTGTTATGGAAAGAAGATCATTGATCTTATTTCTTAACTGTTTACTTTTCCAATCCCTCCTGTATCACTAACGCAACACTACTTAACCATCCCTTGAATCAGCCCTACATGGTGAGAGGATACTATTAATACATCCCTAACTATACTTTCCCTCCGCATTACATCACAATTCTTTGAATATCACGATACTAACTCAACATTCCCTTCCATATAGCCTAGCCCATCAGTCTCGTGGGTATAGTTATGGTTCAGCAATACATAATTTTTTCTCACTTATACATTAGTGTTGTTAATTCTTACAATACTAACTCAACATTCCTTCCGTTCATAATAAAGCTTAGCCCATTGCAGTCCCGTAGGTGGGCCAGTTTCACAGTTGGGCATTGGGGGGGGCGGGGGGGGGGGGTAGTAGGGTCCCAAACCAATACGAAAGGCTTCGAAAATTAATTGTAGAGTGCCTTGTGCCCTTGTGTAAGTTAGGGAATCTTAAAGAAACCATTCAGATCTCTTCTGTATCTGGTGTTACAGAGAAAACTCAACCACTATGGATTTTATTAAAGGATTGATTGAATACTTTGTCGGGTGGCTACCAAGACCCCATGTTGGACTAGAATTAGCTCATCATTACAACACAATATCGTTATTTAATATTGTTTTCCTTCTTGGCGGGTTAGCTGTCGGCGACTCGGTGCATGTGTCCCTAAAATAGACCATTCAGGATCAGACACGTGACCTACAACCCAACCCAAATACCCCCCCCTCTCTCTCTCTCTCTCTCTCTCTCTCTCTCTCTCTCTCTCTCTCTCTCTCTCTCCCCCTTCCATTCTCTCTCCCATTTTTTTTCATATCTACTTCTCTTCCTACATTATCCTTTCTCTCTCTCTCTCTCTCTCTCTCTCTCTCTCTCTCTCTCTCTCTCTCTCTCTCTCTCTCCCATTCTCTTCCATTTTTTCCTATCTACTC